>NW_006441953.1:0-1696 GCF_000325575.1 Pteropus alecto | reverse complement strand
TGAGTGGAATGAAGGGATGATGGTAAAGAGTCTTTGCAGTCAAGGGCAGAGATGGGAGAGGTGGGAAGAAGAGGCTGAAACAGTTCCACTTCCCAGATCCTGTAGGAATGATTACTCATTCAGACAGCTCTAATACTGGGGTTTTTTTTTTCCCCCTTTGATTAAAACGCATATAACTCTCTATTAGTCTACTTGCTGGAAGCACTTCATCTTCCTCAACCACTTTCCTTAACGCCAAGGCTCTTCTCTCCTTCCCCTGCCATGCCAATATTCTCCAGGTCTCTGATGTTGTGTTTTTCTAGCTCTAGGGGGAAATTATTCTTTATGAGAAATAATAAATAGAAACAAATGGGAAATGGGAAATAACTTCTTAGGAAATTTCTCAGTGTGTTTATTTTTCCTCCTTGCAATTATTTACAGGGTCGGAAAAAAGTAGAACATACACTGTATTTCCAAGCAAAGGGTTTTTCACTTAAATCTTCTAAGAATAAGAGTCTATTGGAGATCTATGTCTAGATTTGTGAGTATTATAGAAAAGGAGATTGGATTCATGGTTTTCAACATTTTTTAAGCCATGGAACCCTCCCCACCCATTACCCTTTGGCTGTTCCTAAGAGGACCTAATAAAGAACATTTGAAATCAGTTTCTAGGTGATTTGAAAAGATAAAACTCCAGACGCAGTGCCAGCTAGTAGGGTAGCTGGAAATCAGGCTGAAGGAGATATTTGGAATCACTGGCTATTAAATTTAAGTAGATTTTATGGCGCACATTGGTGGGGATAATCCACAAATAGTAGGATGGCTGGTCTGGAAGAAGTTTGCATTCAAATTCCACTGCTCCTAGCTGTGTGACGTTGTGTTACTTACTTAACCTATCGACACTTCAATCTACTTACATCTAACATGGAGAATAATACTAACTATTTCATAAACGTGCTTTATAGGATAACATGATGTAATGCATGTGAAACACTTAGCACTGTGTCTGCCATGAGATGAATATTCAATAAATATTAGCTAATATTTTTATAATTATATCTATTAACAGCTCGAATTAATTTCCATTTAGTACGGGAAGTCTACTGCCCAATACAACTTCAAACTATTGTCGATATCTGTAGTGTAAGTCCACCGGGAAGAAACCGGTTATCAAAGTATGGGTTTACTTGCCTATTAACAACAAGAGATAGTACACCATCAGGAAGCATGAGCCATCTCAAAAAGAGGCTGTTATAAAAACTTATGAGCACTGGGCTTGTGTTAAGTGACTCTAGGGTGGGTTTAAGGAAGTGGTATGTTTACTTCTGTAGGACCAAGGGTAAGTTCTCTAAAGTCTCTGAGGCCTAGTTTCTTAAATGCCTTCCTCAAACAGTTATTGTAAGTTTTCAATTAAAAAAATATCCACATAAGTGGATCATATGTTAGTGTCTGGTAGTCGGTAGTGTTCCTTTTGCCCCCATTTCCGGGGCTGACATCTTCCTAAAATGACCTGATATCTCAAACCAGCTGCCATCTATTACAATAAATTATGGATCCATTCTGATTAGCTAGTTCCCATGCCTTTCGGGTTGATAAATATTTTGGATATCTGTCCATCATATTCCTTGTGCAGAAACCATTCAAAGTTATAGTGCCAGGCATTACATATTAATAAATTATAAATTAATAAATTAGTATCTACTATACCAATTTTTTT
>NW_006441952.1:0-518 GCF_000325575.1 Pteropus alecto | reverse complement strand
AAATTACAAAAACTAGAAGGGTTTGAGGGAGAGAATTTATCTAAGCTTCTTGAGATTGCCCAGAAGGTGTTTAACAACAGGGATGATGTCCAGAAGGTTATGTTTGTTGGACAGGATAAGTAACGGGGCCCGCCAGGCCGGGACCAGGCTTAGGGCCAAGCCGACGCCCCGAGGGAAAGGCAGACCGGGGTCAGAGTAACTTAGAGAAGGACCAATGTGCATACTGTTAGAAGAAAGGACATTGGAAGAACGTGTGCCCTGAAAAGGGCCAGGGCCCAGGGAAAAAGGCCCCACTCAGTATGTTGGAGGATGCAGAATGAGGAGGTCAGGGCTCCTGCATTATGAGCCCCCAGGAGCCCAGAGTAACATTGCAAGTCGGGGGCCAACCTGTAAACTTTTTAGTGGATACAGGGGCTACTTACTCAGTTTTGCAAAATACCCAAGGCCCCCTATCTAAAGAAAAGACTTTAAAACAAAGAGCCGCAGGATGAGGGAAATCTTACCCTTGGACCCAGGCC
>NW_006441951.1:0-575 GCF_000325575.1 Pteropus alecto | reverse complement strand
AGGAAAGCCTCTTCAATAAGTGGTGCCGGGAAAACCGGAAAGCCTGCAAAAGAATGAAACTAGACTGTTGCCTATCACCACACACCAAAATTAACTCAATTAAGGACCTGGATATAAGACCTGAAATAATAAAATGCATAGAAGAAAACATAGGAACGAAACTTAAGGACCTTGGGCTTAAGGAGGATTTTATGAATTTGACCTCAAAGGCAAGGGAAATAAGAGCCAAAATACATGAACGGGACTACATCAAATTAAAAAGCTTCTGCTCAGCAAAAGAAACCGTCAACAAGGTAAAGAGACAACCATCCGAATGGGAAAATAGATTTGTAAGCAGCACCTTCTATGAGGGCCTAATATCCAAAATATACAAAGAAATTATACACTCAATAACAACAAAAAAACAAACAATCCAATCTAAAAATGGGCAGAGGACCTGAACAGACACTTCTCCCTAGAGGACATACAAATGGCCAACAAATATATGAAAAGATGCTCAGCATTGCTAGCCATTAGGGAAATCAAATCAAAACCACAAATATACCATCTCACACCTGTTAGAATGGCTATAACCA
>NW_006441950.1:1160061-1164162 GCF_000325575.1 Pteropus alecto | reverse complement strand
GAGACAATCTTGAAGGAAGCAAGAGGAAAACATTGCACTACGAAGAAAGGACATCCCAGAAGGCTATCATCTGATTTCTCTGCAGCAACTTTACAAGCCAGAAAGGAGCCATGGGACATCTTTAAAATGCTGAAAGAAGGAAACTACAACCAAGCATGATTTACCTAGCAAGGTTATCATTCAGATTTGAAAAGGAGATAAAGAGTTTCCTGGACAAGCAAATACTAAAGGAGTTGATCACTGTTAAATGAGCTTTACAACAAATGTTAAAGGGTCTTCTTTAAGCCAAAAGGGAAAGGCCATAACCAGATATAAGAAAACACGAGAAAGGGAACTATCTCACACGTAAAGCCAAATATTAATAAAAACAGTGACTCGGACATTTAAAAAGCTAAACAAACAAACAGAAGAATCAAACAACTCACACTACAATAAGTACTTAGGAGTTACACAATATAAAAAGATCTAAACCATTACATCAATAACATAGAGCGTGGAGGAGAGAGTAAAAATATAGTCTTTACAGAATATGCTCAAACTTAAGTGCCTATCAGCTTAAAATAGACTGCAATAGATATAGAATGGTATACATAAACCTCATGGTAATCACAAAACAAAATCCTAAAAAGATATACAAAGAACAAAGAGGAAGGAACCCAAACAAAGCACTAAAGGAAAAACAGCAAACCACAAGAGAAGAGGTCAAGAGAAAAAAGAAAGGAACAGAGGAGAACTATAAAAACTACCAAAAAAAAAAAAAAAAGAACAAAATGTCCATAAGTACATACTTATCAATAATTACTGAGAATGTAAATGGATCGAATGTTCCAATGAAAAGACACAGGTGGCTAAATGGATCTAAAAGCATGACCCATCTATATACTGCTTACAAGAGACTCACTTCAAATTGAAAAACACACACAGGTTGAAAGTGAAGGGATGGAAAAAGATATTTCATGCAAATAGAAATGTAAAGAAAGCTGAGGCAACAATACTCTTATCAGTCCAAATAGACTTTTAAACAGAAATAAAAATCTAAAAAAAGACAAAGAAGAACATTGCATAATAATAAAGGAGTCAATCCAAGAAGACGATATAACAATGGCAAGTATCTATGCACCTAACATAGGAGTACGTAAATACACAATGCAATTATTAGTGAACATAAAGGGAGAAATCCATAGGAATACAATAAAAGTAGGGGATTTTAATACCTCACTCACATCAACAGGTAAATCATCCAGACAGAAAATTAATAAGGAAATAATGGCCTTAAATGCCACATTAGACCAGATCAACTAAATAGACACTTCTAGAACATTTCATCCAAATATTGCAGAATACACAGTTTTCTCAAGCGCACATGGAATATTCTCCAGGATAGATCATATATTACGCCACAATACAGGCCTTTAATAAATTCAAGAAGATTGAAATCATATCGAGCATCTTTTCTGACCACAATAGCATGAAACTAGAAATAAACTACAGGAAGAAACTGGGGGGAAAAAGCCACCAATATGTATCTAAAAGAACAAATGAAGGAATAAAAATAACAATTCAGAATCGGACCCACAGATATAAAGAACAAGCTGATGGTCGCCAAAGGGGAGGTTGATGATACGTGGGAATAAAGTAAATTTTAATAAATTCAAGATAAGATTGAATTAACGATTTAAATGTTTAAACTTTGAGAAAGAGAAATAATACAGAAAGATCATCTGAAAGAGTCAAAATATATTTGGACTATCTATTTTATAGTAAAACTACATCTGACTAACAAAGAGTTTGTTATATGACTTTAGCATCTTAGAAGCCCCTCAAAATGTTCTGTGAAAATGTGTAGCTAAATTGTAAGTTTTTCTGGAGAGAGAGTCTCTATCCTTAGGTTCTCAATGGATTCCTGGCCTTCAGAAGATTAAGCAGCACTTAGTTTCTAGGTTCAGGTGAGCACTCTGACAATGATCTAAGGTCACACACTGCTGTAGTGATGGGTCTGAGCCCATTGATTAGATTCCTTCCTATACATGAGCATTAGTATTACATGCTACAAATCATTGGGATAAAGGACCAACATAGTCACAGGCTTTTAAATCAAATGTGAAAAGACTCTTGACTTTGTAATATCTGACTTCCAGATATCCCATTTACAAATAGTGACCAGACTCAGGAAATTTTTCTCTTTACCTGCTGCTGCTTTTTGAAATTGCTTTTATCTTCTCTTTCTCACTCTTCCTGTTGCTACAGGTGCTGCATTGATACCTGGCACCTTCCTCTTTCAGCCCCCTGTCTCGTACTCAGCATTCTGATTGGACTCAGTGCCAGCCCAAGACTGGGTTGTAATCCAGGATGAGGAGTCCAGAATAGAGAGCACTTGTCTTCAAACCAGCAACTCAGGGTGAAAAGAAATGGCAGCTTCCATGCCCTTCTTCAAGGTGGCAGGACAAAAATCATCGGATTCAGTGTTGCTCCTTTGTGATCCCAGCAGGCTCTGAGTAAAGCAGAAAAAAACTTGTCTTTTGCCTTTGTGCAATATTGGAGACTCAGAGACTCCATGAGCAAAGTGGCTCCTTTCGTAATTGAGGGATTCATTTTTTTTTTCTCATGGATTTGGATCATAATGACTCTAAAGCATTATGTTTTGACATAAAAGACATGCTTATTTTTAAAATTGAACTTCCTACGTGATTGCACACATATCTTTTAATGTTAATATTTTATTGTTAACTCAATTTAAAGTTTCAGCAGAGTCAAAACATATAGCAAGAGTGTCAGGAATAACTTTAATTTGAAGGGCATACCTGCCTATTCCTTATGTTCCGCATGCTCTCTGTTGATGCATGAAAATGAGTTCAACCTAGAGGTTCAGCTTCCTACATGGCTGAAGCCTGGGACTAGTCAACACTGCACATCTCTGATTTGGGGCAGGATGGGCAGAGCAGGGGAAATGTAAAACCCAGGGAGGGAGATGTCTTTCTATGGGAAGAGATGTTCTCTCTTTCCCATCCCTTTAGGGTGGGGAGTGATGTTTCAGATGGGGATAGGAAGAAAGAGTTGCTTGGGAAGATGGGGCAGACCTAAGAATAGGAATGCAAGGTTAGGAGTGCAGGGATGTGCCCAGGGGGTGCCTAACTTGTGATACACAAAGAAAGTCCAAGTTCACTAGAAATGTACCACTTTTCCACCTGCAGTACAATTCTTTTTGAAATTGTCCTAAGAGTAGAGAAATTTGCACATACCATATGAGTACTAGGGAGACCTTCAAAGGTGGGAGTTTGTTTTGATTTATTACCTCCAGAAGATGAGGAGACATCTAATATTTGAGGAAGTATAAGGTTCTAAGCTAGGACAGGTGGTTTACCGGAGGCCCATCCTTATGAAGGTGACATTAGGTAATGACTCTTAATGCTGATGGACCCTTCAGGAGACAGACATAAGACATAGCAGAACCATCCCTTCTTACAGCTCTAAGTAATAGCTGTTGTTCCCAAGGAGAAGCAAAAAATCCCTTCCTGAATACACTGGCACTTTTATCCTTTATCCTTAGAAAACTCCCCTTGTTTTTTGTAGTTGAGATGATATATAAGATGTCTTGCCGGCAAGAGTATTGCAATTTTGACTTCATATTAGGAGAAGCTCTAGGGATAGGAAGGAGGAAGGTTGTTGATGGGAATGTTACTAAAGCTGGGGGGAAGAAAGGGAGAAAAAGGAAGGAAGATGTCAGGGATTTTGTCCATAGGAGCAGCAATCCCCAACCTTTTTGGCACCAAGGACCTATGTTCCTATGAAAATCTAATGCCTGATGATCTCAGGTGGAGCTGAGGCAATGATGCTAGCGCTGGGGAGTGGCTTCAAATACAGATGAAGCTTAGCTCACTCACCAGTTGCTCACCTCCTGCTGTGCAGCCCAGTACCTAACAGGCCACGGACCTGTACCAATCCACAGTCCCAGAGGTTGGGAACTCCTGATTATGAGGAAATGTCCTGAGCTTAAATGGCTCCCTTCCCATTACTGTGAGGCTTATAGCATGAAACTCTTGGTGACTTTTGATTGAGGGATGAGGCTTCATCACTTACAATGAGTCAGAAAATACTTTTAAA
>NW_006441950.1:1150119-1160014 GCF_000325575.1 Pteropus alecto | reverse complement strand
TGGTTGCTGGAGGAAAGCCAATAATTTGTTCATTAATAGAGTAAAAGTGGCTTTTTAGAACAAAAACTAGAGTCTTTTTTCAGGAGAGTGGCAGGAAACGTTTTAGCTGTCCTTGCAGTAGAGAGGAAGGGAGAGAATGCGAGTGTTCAGGAAAGGATGCCACCACAACTCCAACTTTGCCCGGTACCTCTTGGTTCTGCCCCAAAGAGGGAGGGAGATGAAAGGGAAAGACAAAAGAATAGGCAAATGAGACTCAAAATGCAAAACCAAGCCAAGCAGTACAGCCTACGGTTGTAAAGACAATCTCTTTTTCATTTTCAGCCTTTTTGACTAGACATTCTCTCCACTTTGTTGTCTGAATGCAACCTGGCTCTCTCATTTAAGAAATTATCCATGATCTTTTCTCATCCTCGACCCATTGCAATTAGTGTCTGTCCAGCATCTAACTGAGGCTATTTCAATGAGGTCAAGATGATGCCAAATCTTTAGAGTCAGTGGTGTTCAGGATCTCAATCTTAATCTTAATTCACTTCTCTGACACTATTCAATGTTCTCTTTCTAGAATTTCTCTCTCTCCCTTCCTGTGTTCTCTTTTCCTTTTACTTTGCAACCTTACTTTTACTCTCCTTATCTTTAATATTAAATATTAAAGTTTATCGGGGATTTGTTTTATGTTTTCCTTCCTTACTTGCTTCCCTCTCTTTAGGCAATCTCGGGCGCTTTCACCATGCCAATTCCCATAAATCTTCTAATAACTGCAAAATTTAAAACTATATATTTTGAACTCCAAATCAACTTGGATATCTCATCAGTGTTTCAATCTGAACATGTCTAAAACTAAAATTATGATATTTCCCCCAACTTATGCTTCCTAAAATATTCTCCTTCTCAGTAGACGGCACCACTAGCTTTTCATGTTAAAAATTACAAGTCATTTCTGACACCTTTTCCTGAATCTTTATTGCCAGTCAACTCCCAAGTTCTACCTATTCTGCCTTCAAACATTTATCTTAAATCCTCAAATGCTTCTCTCCCAGTCATTATCATGAAAGAAGCCACCATCATCTTACATTGGAATGTTCACTCATATCCCCTATTACTATGCCAAAACACTTACCCTTGGCATGAAGTTTAAAATTCTTCCTGTGAAGAGTCTTTAATTGATCTAATCTGTGTCTCATCACTGCCACTCTCTTCTCTCTTTGGGCTCCAGGATCCAATGTTCTTGGCTTTCTTCAGTACCCTGAAAATGAACATATATAAAGATAAACTGTTGTAAGCCTCAAGATGAAAAGCTTAAGATAGATATCATGAAAAATGTGGGGAAATTGAAGTATATCAGGCTTAGGAGTTGGTTGCCAACAAAATCTTTTGATTCTTTTCCCTTAAAAGTCTTTATATACTTAAGATAAACTTTTTACCTATCTAAGGTGACTCCAAAAACATGCTTGACTTCTGGGATAGAAAGATGCAGGTGAATCAGATAGATAACTTCTCAATGGGCCTTTTTGGCCTCTAATGATTCTCACTGTACACATGGAATTAAAAAATATATACCTTGCTCTTAATTCACTAGATCATACCACTTCCCAAGTAACTCTTAAGACTTAATCATCACCATCACTTTCTTAACACAGCTGTAACAATGACAAAAGCATGCCTCTTAATGACCTGTGTTGTAAAGATCTACTAGAAATATAAAATCACAAGAGCATGTCTTGAGGAATATATATAAATACACTTGCTAATTATTACTGAAAGAGAGCATGACTAATGCAAGATCAGGAGTTTTAAAAAATAAAAGGTTACAGCATTTTCAGATTATTAAAACATTTATTTATGTGGTGAATTTGCATCTGAACTTTTGTCTCTGCCTTGATCTCCATCTTTCCTTATGTATGGAAAAGCTGTTGTCAGAAATATTAGCGACACAGGAACAGCAGATCTGATATAAATGATTGGGATGGGGCAAGGTCTCCCAAGTATGACTTATTATTTCAAATCTGAGGTGAATGAAAACCCTTGGAAATTACGCATCATTAAAAACCATTGAAATAAAATTGGTTATGTACATAACAACTTGAAAATAACTTTTTCTGAAAATGGGCCAAAAAATTACAATTATTACTCTTGAGTTTTTGTTATGATTAACTAATAACAATCCCAAGGTCTTTTTTAAAAGCAACTAGCAAAGACATGTACTTTAAATGGTGCAGTAAATTTGGAAAACAGTTTAGCAATTTCTTAAAATGTTAAAGATAGACTTACTATTTGACCTAGGAACTCCACTCATAGGTATCTACCCAAGATACGTGAAAATATTCCAAACATATGTCCATACAAAGACTTGTATGCAAATGTTTATAGCAGTGTTATACGTAATTGCCAAAGAAACTGGTGAGTTGATAAACTGTGCTATATCTACTCAATGGAATATTATTCAGTCATGAAAAGAATGAAGAATTGATATATGCTACAATCTGCATGAACTACAAACATATAATGCTAAGTGAAAAAAGCCAATTATAAAAGATCACATAATATGAGATTCCATTTTATGAAATTTCCAGAAAAGGCAAATCTATAGAGACAGAAAATAGATTGGCGGTTGCTGGCCCTGGGGTGGGAACAGAAAATGACTGCAAATGAGCACAAATTTCTTTTCAGAGGGATGGAAATGCTGCTCTAAAATCAGATTAGAGTGATAGTTGTACAACTCTATAAATTTACTGAAAATCATTCAATTGTGTATTTAAGAGAATGAATTCTATATACAGGTATATATATATATATTATATATCTATAAAGCTTTTTTATGCTACATACTTCCTATATTCCCAACTATATTACCAAACTTGCTCTACCTCTTTTCTTCTGGCCTGCTTTTGTTCTACAGAGTCTGACTTATAAAGAACATTTCCTGGGCTATCTTCCTACAGACTAATTCAAACATTTTCAGCTCTGAAGGAATTCCCTCAAATCAAATTTGCCCAGATATCATAGATGTCACAGAACCAGCTGTAGTTATGTTAAAATGCATTTCAGGAGCATTCAAAAATGCTTTGCAGAAGAACCTCTGATAGCAAGTCCTTCTCATTTAGCCTTTAGGAATTTACCTTTTGGTGAAACAACCATATGTCTATAGGTAATCACAGAACATAAGGACAGCAATCAAACAAGCAATTAAAAATTAACTTACGCACTGATTCTTCTGGAAAAAAGAACTTGAAATTTTCCAAAGTAAAAATACCATGCTAAACTGGTAACATGTAAAGACGATAGATGCTGTTAAATAAAAATGAGATGGTTCCATACATACTGACGTGGACGGAGAACTTCATAAAGTCAGAAGAGCAAAGTGCTGAAAATATGTAAAAAATACATTAAAAATTTTACAAATGTGTTCATGATGTATGTACATATGTTTGTATTTATACAGGACACCCCCAAGCTATCAAAAATAATGTTTTGGAGAGGAAGGGAATAGAATTAGTTGAGGAAGGTATAAGTCAGGGTCCTTTGTTCATTGAGCTTGGACACCTCTGGATTAATTTTTTAAAAAAAGCATGTATTAATTTTGTAAACGAAAGAGCAAAGGAAAAGAAAGATGGGAAGTATGACTGAGTTGTTTCTTTGCTTGAGTCCTGAATACTTGAACTCCTCAAGAAATGGTACAGCTGTAAATCCCAGTGGGAGAGTTGGGAAATACTCTAGACATGCCTAATGTTTAGCACCATATTTTAGAACACTAATTACATGGTGGTGTGTCTGATCTGTGTGGCTGCTCACTGGGCATTGAGGATTGATCAGACTGATCTGACTAATGAAATATTTCATTGAGCATGCCTAGATTAATACATTGTGAAACAAGGTGATAGTTTATCCTGGAAAGCTGTGAAATAGAGAAAAGTCCACACGATGAGCTGAGCCTGATTGTTTTAAAAGATAGATTTATTCCTTTAACCCAAAAAGAAGTTGTGCTCATAACCACTAATGGAGGAACATTCCTGTCAGCCCTTCCATTTATAACTTTTTTTTTTTTTAAAGCTACAGTTGTTTTAAGAATTCTTACCCCAGGCAATAACCTCTTCTAAACAACTCTATATTCTCCACATGACTCTTCTTCAGTAAATACATCAAGAGACTTTGCCTGGATGACCTCCTCAGTTTGTCTCTGTTCCAGGATGCTCAGGATGCCTAAGGTAGAGAGTCTCAGCTAATGGTGGAGACACGATGCTTTCTATCCTCAAAAGTCCTCTTGGCTTGGAACCAGGGTCAGTAAACCATAATCCCTGAAGCCAAATTTACTTCCCAGCCTGTTTTTGTACAGCCCGGGAGCTAAGAATGATTTTTAAAAATTTTAAATGTTGAAAAAAAGTCAAAAGAATATTTCATGATGTGAATATAATATGAAATTCTAATTTCAGGTCCATAAATAAGTTTTATGGGAAAATAACCACATCATTCTTTCTGTATTTGTGCTACAAGAGCAGAATTTAGTAGTTGTGATTGAGGCCATATGACCCACAAAGCCTAATATTTACTATCTGGTCCTTTCCAAAAGAAGCTTGTCAACCCCTGGTTTAATGGAACAGTATTGGCATCAGGGTCTTTGGTAGTAATAGCTTGTGAGGAGTCTGAATCAAAGTTCTTCCTTAAGATCCCAGTAAATGAGAGTAACTCCTATGCAGAGAGTTACTCTCTAGCTATCTAAAAAGCATAAGAAGTTACTTTTCCCAAAATTAGCTCAGGTGACCTATATGAGGTATTCAGAGGAGGAAAATGCTAGGCACAGCCATTTATGTGACCACATCATCCTTAAAGCATGGCATTGCACTGCTTTTCCTCATTTCTAAGACACTGTTCATTATAATTCATACCATTGATTTAATAATAGGTTTTCTAGAATAGCTATTGAACAATACATGCTAACTTTGAAAAAGCTAATGAGAAAATATGTTAATTATTTTTAATATGGCAACCTCACCCCCAGGAAAGTTAGCTTCTTGCGGGCTGGGACTGTGTCTTATTCATTTTTGCAACCCAAGTTTCTCATATGGCTCTCCAAAATGTAAGGAACCTCTACAGCAGGGTTTGCAATCATTAGTGGGTGATACATCAATTAGGCTGACCTACTTCAGGCATTTTAAAAATGAAATAGGATAGAATAGAACTAGATAAATCAGAATAGAAAGACCAGAGTAAACTAGGACATAAAAAACAAAACAAAACAAAACACAACAACAACAATATGTGAATCACACAGAATAAGTTTCATTTCATGATACTCCTGTTTCAGTTATGAGCATGTAATGGGTGATGATGGAAACATATTTCTTACCATGGGTTGTAGTAAAACAAGTTTGAAAGTGCCTGCCCTAGTGGACATCTTTAAGTTATACTCAATCATTATATTAAAATAGCAATTGTGATATGTGACATGAGGTTGCACAAAAACATCGGGGCAGTGAAAGCTGGAGTGTGCCCCGTGAGATGGTCAGTCCACCTGCAAACACTTCTCTAGCACCTGCTATGGGCTTTATGCTGGGCTGAGTGCAGTGAAGATTGCAAAGCAATTATATGATGTGAATCCTGTCCTTAAGAAGCTGACAGACTATTAGAGAATTAGAATCATGTCTAAAAAGCAATAACAAAAGCTAAGGAAGATTAAGCTCACCTGAAGAATGGGAGGAGGAAATCACATTTGTGGTTAGAGGTGGAAAACAATCCTACCTGAAAAAGAATGCAGGGATTATTGTTGAATGATTCTGATATTTCAGCACAGAATATTTATTCTTCAAGTTTCAACCAAAATGAAAAGCTTTCCCTGCCAACCAACTTCACCCCCTCAGCATGAGCAGTGCTCCTTCTTGTTCATTGTTTGGTTACTTCCCTTTCTGCTCTCAGTGGCCCAGAGGGGACAGGATGGGTTTCACTCATCCTCATGTGCCCAGAGCCTTTTGCCCACAACGCTTGGTGCAGAGAAGCAACTTGGTCAGCTCTGATGATAAAATAATGAGTGAAGAAATTTGATAATTATTCAGTTATCCTTCAATTGTATGAATGGTGAGCTTTAAAACATTCTTTTAGGTTTGAGAAGAGAAATTGGCTTAATCTGAGCCTGGGGTAGCTATGGAGAATTTCCTGTTCCAGATGGTTTCGGAAGTGAAATGGGTTCCCAGGAAAGATTGTGAGATTCCTTGAAACGCATCATGGGGGCCCACTGAAGCATGATAGTTCAACTTCGATTACCATAAAAGAGATCTACAAAACAGATTTCTTAGAAAAAAATCTTAGAATAACTGTCATCTCAAAGAATTTATGATTTTCTGCAAATTAAGGTTTAAATTTTATCCAGATTGCTTTAATTCAAGAACCCAAGTGTCTGGTGTTGTGTTTTAGTAATGTCTCTTGTTCATTTACTTGCCATTTGAACCACTTAGTAGAGGAACCAGCTTCTTATAGGTGCACAATGTACCTTTGTTCGAATACAGTTAGTTTAATTTTATTACATTTGTAGCAACTGAATGTAGATCTGAGTTTTATTTTTTAAAACGATTACTTTTTTCCTTCAAGTAGGATTAACTGGTGTAAGTCAGCAACTATTTAAACTCTTACTAAGACGATACATAAAAATGAGAGATATTCCTTTCTTCTACAAAAGAACATGTATTGAAACTGGAGTTTAAATGACTTAGATGTAGAACTCAAGTGGCTCCAACCAGAGATTATTTTCAGTGAAGAAGATGTTGCCTCTGCCAAGTACAAGGTAGGTCAACATGAACTTGGCCTTCCGAATGGAAAAAAACCCTGCAGATATGTATTTATGGTACTGGTAGCACCATTTTCTCAGGCAAAGTGGCTTATTGCCCTGCTCAGAATGAAAGAGGAGACAGCAAGAAATCATCTTCTACTTTGAGTGGAATGAGAAGTGGACCACTGCATTAAAACACCAGATTTCAATTGGTGAGCCATGTGAATCAATTTTTCCCTTTCCAAAGAAGATGATGGGTTCAACAAGCCAAAGCTGATGATGATGTCTTAGTTTGGGCTGCTATAACAAAATATCAGAGGCTGAGCAGCTTATAAACAACAGAAATTTATTTCTTACATTTCAGGAGGCTAAAAGTTCAAGATCAGGGTGCTAGCAAGATTGGGTTCTCTTCCAGGTCACAGACTTTTTATTGTTTCCTCAAAAATGGAAAGGAGTAGGTAGCTCTCTGGGGTCTCACTTATAAGAACACTAACTCTATTTATGAGAGCTCTTTCTTATGACCTGATCAACTCTCAAAAGCCCTACCTCCGAATACCATTAGCCTGGGTGTTAGGAATTTAATATATGAATTTTGAGAGGACACAAACATGCAGACCATAGCAATGACAGTGGTGATGATGATAGTGGCACCTCTTATATATTGCAGGATTTTGCAGCTCTGGAAGCATTTTTTATGCAATAACCTTGTTTGTATGTCACATCTTTTCTTTCTTTTTTTTGCTAGTATGGGCTGGACAGCTATTACTAACTACATTTAAGAGGTGAAACAACTGACAGAGAAGTCAGGTGCATAATTCAAGATCAGGTAACTAGTTCTTGAGAACCTGGATCTACTGATTCCCAATGCCATGTCCTGTATCTCATATCTCTACAGCATTCTATCATAGTCTTCTGGTCAGGAACCAGGGCTAAACTGGATATAATCCAAGTATGAGATCATTGGCAGAAGACACAGGATACATCAGGTCTGTTTAGCTCTTTCTTTATCTTTATTTGTAAAAGTAATGCACCTTTATTGTAAACAATATAATAAATAAAATATAAAAGAAGTTACTTATGGTAACAAGTGAAAGTGTCCTTGTTTCTATGTCCCTACTTCTTGGCACTACTCCTGAGGCATTAAGAGGGCCAAGAAACTATTCAGAGATATTCAAAAGTTCTAACAGAGAAGGTTAGGGGAGTCAGCCACTAAGTCTGAGAAGCTGCAGCCTCAGTGAGGTGGGGGCAAATGAGAATAGTACTTTTGAAGGACCCAGAGTTTACAGGGGTGGGGTGATGGAGGAGAGCTGCTGACCCTGATAAACAGTGTGGTAGGTTTGCCTTTTAGGCCTTTGTCTTGAATTTATAAACACACATGGGCATTCTATGTAAATGTAGTATGTGTTACATATACATATTATTCGTGCACGCACTATGTTTGCTAGGATGCTTTGGGCTGCTAGTAAAACAAAACCCAGACTCAATGACTCTTAAACAGTCAAAATGTACTAACATCACATAACAAGACTTCCCAAGCTAAGTTTGCTCTTTGTTAATTCAGTAGCTCTATAAGTCATTCAGGACTCAGATTGCTTCCACATTTTACCCCTTCCTTGTGTATAGGTGAGTTTTGTACTTGGCTTGTTTATCACAGGCCAGTGACGGCCACTCCAGTTCTAGCCATCACAAGCAGATATTATTAGATTAGAAATGTAGTGCAAGCAGAGAGACAGTCTCTTTCTGTTTTTCTTTGTCAGAGAAGAAAGAACCTTTCTCAGAAGTTTCCTAGCGGACTTCTCGGGTTTCAAAGGCTTAGATTAGGTCGTTAGCCCATTCTTAATCCAGTCACTGGTATTAGTGTGATTATCCTGGATTATTCAGAATATATCCTTGAGTACATGGAGGCAATGCCAGTGAGAAGAAGGATACGGGGCAGGCAAATAACTGTCTGTCCTCACATTTACAAAGAGAAAACATAGATGTCACATAGTGTCTGCTTCCTCCTTTTTTGATGTAACAATGTATCAGTTTTTTTCATGTCAGTACAAATAATCTATGTTATGCTTTTCAGAAGATTCAAGCATTCCATAGTATAAGTATATTATAATTTATGTAAGATTTCTCCTACTGATAGAGAGCTATAGTATTTCTAATCTTTCACAATTACTACCCTTGAATGACTGGATATATAACTGTTATGTGTAAGACAGAGTCTTAGACTCTAGATAAATTCCCAGGTTTCTAGACCCTTGATCTCTAGATTTATAATTGCTAGGATCAAATGTCTGCAATTCTTAAATTATAATAGAGATTACTATATTGCTTTCAAAATGGAGGTATCAATGTATATTTCCAACAAAGTGTAAGCCAGGGTCTTTTCCCACACTTCCACCCAACTCTGGTTATTAACAATCTTTTGTTTCTAACCCTTAATTTCTGAAGAACTGTAACTAATATAAAGTTTTTTGTTTGTTTGTTTTTGTTTTTATTATTTTTATTTGTTTGTTTGTTTGTTTCTATTAGAAGATCAGATGCTACTGGAGATCCTGCTTAACTCAGAGAAGAAATAGTTTAGCTTTTCTGTTCTTCCTGTCCTCCAGGCATTGGCCAATCTTCCAGAGAGTCATAGAGTAGGAAACCCTGGAGCAAGTATTCTGGTGATGCACAGAAGGTCAGCAAAGTACGGGCCCGGGTCTGATGGCAAAAAGGTAAACAACAAGTAGAGCTACTCTTTTTCCCATAAGGATGGTTGCCCTTCTGTCAGTAGGCCTCTGCTAATGCGATATGCCTTCTTTGGCAACCTTTTTTTTTTTTTTTCTGTCTCACTTTCTACCATTCAATATACGATTTATTTTAAAATGTTCTGATCATTCCAGACTTGTTTATTTTTTCTATGCCAAGAGCCTATGCCATTCACCATCTCAGCCAATTATTTTTAAGCACTATTTTGTGAGAATCCTCCTCGTATTAGGGAGATTCCTGAACTTAACCAGACACAGGGATTCACTCAGACCAGCTACAGAAAAAATGAAGTGTATTGTAAGGCTGTGCATAGCAATAAGGGGGAAAGAATCCCATGGAAATTTGAGAGAAGAAATTGCATAGTCAAATCTGGCCTCATTGAAATTGAACCCAGAAGGT
>NW_006441950.1:1120881-1150065 GCF_000325575.1 Pteropus alecto | reverse complement strand
GAAGAGCACCAGCTTTATCATGATTCAACCACAGCCTCATCCTTTCTTTGTGTGTTTTCATACTTTTTCTACTACCAGTGACTTACTTAATTTCTATCCTTTCTCAAAATTTACTCATAATTTATACTTTCTATTAACTCTGAAATCGTTATGGTATTGAATTGTTTGTGGCTTCTATCAGCATTTTTTCAGCTTCCACTCTCAGGGTTTGTCAATTAAAATTCTTGAGAACAGAGTCTGATGTGCCTCACTTGGGGAGAACGTTTTTGTGCCATGTCATCACCTTGTCTTGTACTAAAGGCCTTTCCTTAGTCTAAAAGCTTGAATTAGAAGGTGGGTGGTGTTTTAGGAAACAGAACATAGATGCCTAGGGCCCTATCCTGAGCAGGGAATGTGGAGATTGTAAATTTCCTGAGAAAGAGGTGGTAAGTAGGACAAAGGAGAGACTTCTATTTTTTTGCTTTTAACTTAGTGTGTTACTTTTCTTTTCAACTTGACTATAAACTCCTTAGTAGTATTGACTATGCTGAACAATCATTTTGTATCCTCCACAATATCAAGTTCATTCATTCATTCATTCATTCATTTATTCAATAAATATTTGGTGAACTCCTACCATGTTTCAAGTATTGGGCAGGACTCTGAGAATACAAGATAGGCCATGTATCTCTTATTAGAACCTTTTTTTGCAGGCTTCCTTCTCTCTGTATCTTGTTTCAGGGATGAGTCTGTGCCTTAGGAATGCCACGAGCCAGGAACTCAAATATCACAAGGTCTTATTTAAGTTTTTGTATCTGCATCTCTTTTAAGGGTCAATTACATTCATCTTCCAATTGAGTGTCTCCACATGACATCAAATGTGACTGCTGATGGCCCCTTACCATTTTTTTGGCAGTACGTTTTGATTTGTCTTTAGCTTCTTGCTTGACTCAGCTCTCCTGGTTTTCACACCAGGAGTTTAGTTTTATTCTATCATTTAAAGGGAAAATGAATTCAGATGCACCTCTCTGTCCTACTTTAATCCATATTCTCGTGATTACAATCCAAAGTTATGGAAATTCGAGTACTAATTTCTAGGTTTTGGTCTTCTCCAAAATACATTCCATAAATCATCAGCTTATTTAAAACCAAATTGCATTTTGAATAATCTGGTCTTAGACTGAAATTTACTTCAAAAATTATATTTTCTGGTAAAGTAAGTCTTCTCTCCTTTTTAAATTGATTCTACAAAGTGTAAATATTTATATGCCTTACTGTTAAAGTGTATAGCTGAAACTTATTGGATTTCGTTAACCAATGTTACCATAAAAAAAAATCAGCAAAAAAAAAAATTGATTCTACTTCTCTCTATTATTATAACTTTGAAGCAGGGAAAAAGAGATTTCCAAAGGTTGAAGAGGCATTAGTGGTGAGTCAGTATGCTGCATTCCACACCTTCCTGGTCCTATTCCAAATGCTGTTCTAGAGACTTTGATGCACCATAAAATGAGGCCTTGTTACTAGTTTATTTTTCAGTTTGTAGATGTGTAATCACCTGAAGTAGTTATGTTATACTACAACAAGAAGATACTTTGTAGCATCTGAGCTTGTATATGTTCCCAGAGGTGATCTCAGTGGTCATAAATCTCAATGCCATGTGGATTTTGTTTATTCCCAAACACAGGGTAATTTCATTTCACTGGAACAATCCATCTCTCTCCACTACTAACGGCACCTCTCCTTAAGGTGCCTAAATGCAATTGAAGGGCTTGTCTGCTTTCCTGATCTTTCTAGAAATAACTCAGCTCTAAATTGATCTAAAATTTATTTTCTCACATTTGTTTCATTTAGAAGTCAGCATATTTTCAAATTGCATCTATACCAAATGATTTTTTTGAGGCCTAACGAATACTGAATGCACTGTATTAGGTTAAAAGCAATTAATTTTCCCTACCAAAAATTCTGCCAGGATGTGTTCAGGAGTATGAAACAATAGTATTTACTGGTGCTTATATTAGATAACCAAAGGCTATTACTCTTCCTTATTATCTTTTTTTTCCCTTTCCTCTCATTTCCTCTCCTCTCCTCTCCCTTTTTTCCCCGCCCTGTCCTCTTCTCTCTTTTCCTATTATTTGTCTTTTTACTCCCTCCCTCCCTCTCTTTCTCTCTTTCCTCTTTCTTCATACTTGATTTTGCCTGCTTGTTATTACTGGGAAAATATTAATTCCCTTTCTAGCATCTACATTCTAGCATTTCATCTCATAACTCCCCTCCCCAAGTGTGTCTTTTTTAAATTAATGCTGCCAAATAAGCAAACTTCAAACGGGTGTGCACATGCACGCACACATGCGCGTGCGCGCACACACACACACTCAGAGACACACACATTCACAGGCAACTGAAAACCCCTGTTGAAACATATTAGCTCTCAAATTCTAAAGTTCTGTGCTTAATTTTATCTTATGACATCAAGAGAGGTTAGAAAACAACCCTCAAGTTAAAATGCCATTTTTATGAAGATAGAGTTAATATTAATGTTGCTTAAAAGGAACAAGGCTCTTATTTCATTGTGAGTGCTGTTTTTCTATTGTAACATCATAGATCTGCTTTTAGAGGACTTTAGGTGGCATTGAGTATATTCATTTGTAGAATAATGAAGTGTTTACATTACATGGTTCCATTGTAAGATCAGGTAGTCTCTGCTAGTAGATTTATAAACACTATCTGCAGGTGGTCCCTTTGTGTCACTTCCAGGAGACAAGCTTTCATTCTCAGGAAATAGGCCTCACCAAAGTCTCACAGAGTGCCCCAAACACCAGATCCAGAACAGTAACTGATGGTGTTGTCATGCATCTTGGCCTCAAAACCATGATTTAAATTCCTGTTTCACTAGAGCCCCCTGGGCATGCCCTCTGCAAGCAAAGAGAGATGGTAATTACAAGAGGCCATTCTGAGGAATGATAAACCAGCAGCTTATCTAACAGGGAAAAGTTGGCCCAGACATTTAGACTCTGTCGGAACAAACTTTCTTTTGTTTTGTAGCTCACCTCTCTTTTTCCCATTCTTAGCACAACCTCTTCATAAAGATGAGATAGATTTTTGCCTGCATCTCTCAAGTGGCATTTTACTAAGGTTTCTCAAACAGAAAAGACATATGATGAAGTATAATTTTATGGCTCCATATCACAGTTAGGTTTTCCAGAAAATATTCTTGCTTAGATAATATTCTTGTAATCAAGTCAGGCCTTTAAATTCCTTGGAACAACTGGGCTATATTTAAAATTTAATTCTGGGTATTTACTTAAGGATAAGTGCAAAGAAAATTCGTTCAAAGAAAGTGTGAGCATTTGTCAGAGGACAATACTTGCACTTTTCTCCTGCTTTTACATATGTTCAGTCCGTATCAACTTCTGGCCTCAAGGCAGTGTGACTTCTAGGCAAGAGCCTTAGAAGGTGGGGGCCATAAGACAGCTTCAAATGTTTCCTCTGACTTCAATCAGCCAAGGTGTCTTGAAGTAAACTCTTAACCTCTCTGGATCAGGGAACTCCTTTGTCAAAGAAAGGGCTTGGTCTAAATGGGCTTTAGGTTTCTTTCAACTCTCCCTTCTATTATTCTAAACTTCATGTTTCATTATAATCTGTGTGACTCTGATATTAAATTGGCACAAACCCAAGCATATGTTATTAGCTAAGAGAAAATAAACATTTCTGAGTCTGTGAAATCATTGGCTTTGCTTTTGAAAGTTTAGAGGTACATAGACTATCAAGTGAATCCAGAGTCAGAAAGCTATTTCTTAAGAGGAGTGTTCACAAACACATGGTGTTATTCAGTAAAGAATAATTTGATGAGGGCAATGTGTTTTTTTTTAATATCCCCTTGTCATTTATCTTTCAACAGCCTAGTAGAGAACAAACAATAAACTATGAGCTTACAAATATCAGAATTTTGATTCTAGTGGGGCAGTTTTCAGATCCTCTTTAGGTTGGAGATGGTGTCAACAAGAATATCTGAGAATCTCACTAATATCTCTCCATTACAGAAGACAAAGCCTAATGTGAGGAACTAGATGGGCATTTAATCCTTTGGGAAAAAACTCTCTGGTTTTCTGAAACCAGAAGAGATTAGAAGCTGTTAAAGTCAATCCAAACAAGCCATCTAGACCAGCAAGGAAACCAAGTTTTTAACTTTGGTTAATGCGTGTAGTATGATATCTTCCTTGGGCTACCAGTTTCACTTAGATCTTTACATGGTCCTTTTACTTATTCTTTTCAGACCCCTGTGTTTCCACTGCCTTGGGAAAGTAAGAGTCCAGATGCATTTTTGGCCTTTCATAGCGGCAACTTCAAGGTGTCTGTGTGATACTGTCGAATGTCTGAGACTAAGACTCACTTCCTCCTGCCACTCAGCTTGTTTTGGATCTTTTCCAGACTTCCGTATGCATTTCCAAAACATTATGCAAGGGATTTTGTTTGGGTCATAACATTTGTTGTTTGTGGCTTCTCTGTATAAACATCCCATATAGAAATTTCTGTTTGTCAAACAGATAAATGGAGAGGTGATTATTCACATTTCCCCCTTTAGGAAAGTATTCTCCAACTATTTAAATAAGAACTCCTGTCTCTATTTCTTCCTAGCTCTGCCCCACTCCTATCTTGATGAGCATGGGCCATGTTCTGGTTTACAGGGAAGCAGGGAGCCTGTAAAATTTGTCTTTTCTTGGTAACTGCCTTCTCCAATCTTGCCAGCTATAAGGAAGAAGGCTCTGCTCTGTCTCAGGGAGCTAAGAATGTGGCCGTAAGGGAAATAATTCTTCTCACTGTGAGTTTGCCAGAAGAGAAAGATTAGAAGCACAGAGAGCAAAGGGCATGACTGGGAGACGAATGGCATAGTGGAAAGAACACTAGGTTAGATATAAGTAGATGTGGAAATGAATTTAATTCTACCACCAACTCTCTATGTGTCTTTAGGCCAATGAGGTCACCTCTCTGGGCCTTCAGTTTCTTCATCTGTAAAATGAATAACATTTATTGAATGATTTCTAAATTTACTCCCAGCACAAATATATTATGATTCTTTGAGGGAGAGAGATGGGAATTGATGTAAGGAAGGCATAGTTGAAACTGGCATTTGAAACTGAAATCTTTGGGCCGTTGCCATTTGGAGATCTAGTAGAAGGGAAGATAGACGTCTCTAGAAATAGAATATCAACTAAAGGTGAACTCTATTTGATTTTTTGAAACTTTTTAAATGTCCATCTCTTTATTGAATGTGAGGTCTGCGAAGGCATGAACTTATCTAGGTTTGTCTACTGTTGCACCTTAACACCCAGCACAGGGCCTGGCATGCCCTAAATAAATAATTATTGAATGAATGAAACTTCTGTAGTTGCATCACTGGTGCAGTATGATCCAGACTCCACTTCCTGTATTGCAGGGCCCTGCTAGCTACCCCATTTTATGACAAAACCCACTAATCATCCATGTACTTTCTCTGTCTCATGGAGGCTGACCCTCGTTGCTACCCTTTCTGTGTTCCCTGATCATTACCACTTCCATGGTTTTACTGATTCTGTTGCACTTGCCTAAGACACCCTCCAACATTAAGTAATGCAATTCTTCAAGACCACTAAGCTTCTCCTCCTTCATGAAGTCCTCGTTCATTGCTAGACCCTGGATGAACTTATTGTTAGTAACATCCAGCTTAGCCCTGGATAATTCTTGCATCCAGCCAATGTGGACTTGTTAGCATCCCTGGGCATGCCTGGTAATGTGAAAGTTTTCAGCCAAGATTTGTGTACAGAGCAGAAGCAATAGAGGATATAGTTCAAAGCTTATCACTTGGAGCTAAAACAGATGTGGGTTGCAATTCTTTCTATCAGTGTCTCCTGAGGGAAACCATTCTGTCTCTCTGTGCCTTGACTCCTTGCCTGTAAATAGGACTAAAGCAGCACTCAGCTGGGGCATTGTTATGAAGATTGCATGAAGTGCTTCTCAGAAGCATTTACGAGCGTGACTGCAGTAACAATCCATAAAAGTGTACATCATTGCCAAAGCTCAGGGGATGAATAAGAAATTTGATTATATCTTTATTCATAACATCAGGTCATCATTTTAGCAGTTTTTATGAAAATGGCATCTGATCTGGCTAAGACCGTGTCATCTTAGCATTTTAGAGAGATAGGTTATTGGATCAGATGATGTATCAGGTTTCAGGTTTGTAGATTTCTCAACAGAGTAGAAGGAAGGAAAAACAAAGAGAAAAGAGCAAACTGAATTCTACTTCCCCTAGGATGATCATTTCTTTTTGTCCCTCAGAGTTCTCAAAAAGGCATTCCATAAAGTTCTATAAAATAAAACTTCACAAAAATCCCATATTTTCCACAAATGTTAGAAGCTTAAAGACAGCTTGAGGCTTGCTATTTAACATTAAACACAAAGCTCACTTGTCAGTACTTTGTTGTCTTGAGATAGTACTGGGGTGGAATTCTTAGGTTGGTAGGATGAAGAAATAGAAAAAGATCTGATGGCCTCAATGGTCCTACTCTTTTCTCCCAAAAGATGCTTAATGACTGCTGCCTCCATCACAGTTGTGTTACAGGTTTGTTAGGATTTGGAAGAACAGATGAGTGGAGAAAATAGTCAGACTTTAGGGAACTGTGTGCAAAGTGCTATTTTTACAGTGATCATAACATGGCAGACCCTAAAATGTTAGAGTGCTGGAGAAATTCAGACATGTAACTTTCCTTCCTTCTTTAAAATCAGTTTCAGAACAGGGTGATTAGGTAGTATCAAAGTATGAGCCAACTTCTCTTCTACTCAAGGTGGTAGGAATATACATGACATAGCCCCTCACTCAATCTACTTCACTTTGTTTTAGAGTTTTCAGTTTCCTTTCCCAGATTTTTTTTTCCCAACCCTCTCAATCCATAGAGACAAAATAAGTGGAAACTGAAAGTGACTTTCAAGATATTTTAAATAAAATATTAAGTAATGGTTGTTCATATTCTCTCTGCTTTCTGCTAACTGAAGAATAGGGCCTTAGCACTGGCCTTGGAGGCTTGACTATGAGAGAGTACTCTGACATCTCAGTGCTGTAGCTGCTGCCCTCTCCTGATGCATCTATCCAGATACAATTCTCAGAGGGATTTCCAGCCTCACACGGTAGAATTCTTCCTTACAGGAAAACCAAGGAGCAAAAGTCGTTCAATTTTTTAAGACAGCTAAACGTATTCAGTCATCAAATTATTTCCCAAACCAATACTACTGATACTTCAAAATGGGTTGCTGCCTGAAACCATTTCAACACCAAATCCTTTAAGATATCATCAGATAGAGAGCAAATGAAAGGCCAAGAAAAATAAAAGCTAAGCATGATACCAATAGAATGAGTAAGGGGATCAAAAGTTTGATTGGTTTGTTAGTTTTAAACATCTACTACTATTTGATAACAGTTACTATTCTTTAAGTGAGGGGTAAAATGCTTCTTATCTCTGACATGCTCAGTGGCTCTCTAAATAAGTTATTTGAGGAACACTGTGCAGTAGCGAGTAATAACATGTCTAAGAAGC
Source organism: Pteropus alecto (assembly GCF_000325575.1). Taxonomy (NCBI): domain Eukaryota; kingdom Metazoa; phylum Chordata; class Mammalia; order Chiroptera; family Pteropodidae; genus Pteropus; species Pteropus alecto. The sequence goes on along the minus strand of NW_006441950.1, from coordinate 1,142,518 downwards.
TGCAGGTTAGCCTGGATGGTATTGTTCTTAGCAATATTTTCTAAATTCCATTCATTAGAATGTTTTCAAACAATGGAGAGACATGTCATCATGATTTGACACAATAATCCTGATTTTATGGAATTTCTTCATAGTGTGTGGAACTGGTTTTTAACATCATTATTACTTGCCCTCAGATCAGCAGTGGAGTAAACTGAGAGCAGAGTAAAAACGTCCCCCTCCTCAATATTGCCCACACCCCTGCTTTTGCCCCTTAAGCAACTATGCTATATCAACTCCAGCCTTTTGTTGGAATTCGGTGGCAGCTATGCCTGCTGCCAATCCCTGCATTATTCCTCAGCTACTCCATGTATCCTGTATCTATTGATTTATCTTACATGCTTAGCTTAGCCAAGACTGTGCCAAGTATTTCATTACTGCAACTCTGATACAACTGAAATTTATCTTAATGACTGATGTTTTTCTTTTTCCCCTTGACTCCATAGGAAACAGCTACTTGAATAATGGCATACATTAGGAAGGTATTACTGTATCTACTTATTAATATCATGAATATAAAGATTTTCCATCTTTCCTGTATATAGCTGTATATAAACTTCATATTCATTTAGTGACAATATAACATTTCAGAAGTGATAATGACTTATATATATCAAATCCATTTAAATGAATTATGTTAATGAATTATAATTCTTGCAAGTTGTGATCAACATCAAAAGCAAAATGTCTTATTTTCCAATTTAAATTAAAAAATGCTGTTTTTACACAATAACAGATCACCTAGGGTATGGGTTTTGATCCATTATTAGTCAGAGCTTTGTCTGTATTTATTAGGAACTTCACAGATATTGTTTATAAACAAAATATGTTTTTAGAAAACATCTATACAATGTTTGTTTTATAATTCTCCATGGCGTCTGTTTAATTGTCTGGTTCAAAAAAATTATTTATAAGCTAATAAATTTATTAGCAAATAATTATAAGCAATAGAGTTATATTAGGTAAAAGAAAACTACTGAGTGATTTTTTAAAGTATTTTAAATAAGAGACTAAGTAATAATGTAAATTAATAAGTAATTTTTAGGTTAAAAAATCAGGAGAACGTTAATAAAGTGATCTACATTAAAATTTACCAGTATAATCTCTGTGTTTCATAGAAGTTTAAAAAATTCTATTTATGATTTGCTTACTTTGGAGGTTGGGATTCAAAAGATAAGGTAGATATCTCATGTTCTGGTCAAGGTGGCAGAGTAAGGAAACTTTGTGCTTGCCTCCTCCTATGACTGCATCAGAATTACAACTAAATCATAAAACAATCAACTAGGAGAACCAACTGGAGACTAGCTGAACAAAACTCTTATATATAACTAAAGATATAAAAAAGAGGCTACATTGAGACTGGTAGAAGGGGTGGAGATGCGAAAGGGGCTGGTCCCGTACCTGTGAATAGTGGTTGAGGATCAGGAAGGATATTTCTGCTGTGAAGGTCACCTGGAGGAGCAAAGGGCTCTAGTCCCACATAGAGGGTCCCCAGCCCAGGGTTCCAGTGCTAGGAATAGAAGTCCTCACAAAATCTGGCTGTGAAAATTAGAGGATATTCTGACCACCTGGGAGAAAAAGAAGGCAGCTAGAAACACAGATGTCCCTTAGAGAGCCCATGCATAGACTCACTTGCTTGCAAGCACTCACCCTGGGTTCCAGCAGAGGGACAGCAGCTTGGGAGGTCCCAGAGACATATGGGGAAATACTAAATTGTGTGGCTTCAGGGCAAAGGTTGGAGGGACAGCCATCATTGTCCCTGTGTTGAGCCATACTCCTGTGCAGCCTATAGTCAGGAGCCATCTTGCCTGTGTTAAGCCCTTCCCCCACATGGAAAAAACTGAAACTGCATTGGCCTGGTGAGTTCTGCTTGCTCCACCCTGGTGACTTCCTAAGACCTTGCCCCACCCAATTCATAAATTGCCAGTGGCTGGGCAATGAACAGCACCCCACACTCTCTGCAAAAGGCTGCTTCAACAGGCCTTGGCTTGCATACCCTGGGAGACACTTTGGGTGGTGGGCTACCAGCCCTGGCTGGAGCTGCAGTATTGCTTGAACAAATCTGGAGTTTGCAGGCCTGAGGCAGGCAGCACCTGGTCTCTGTATGATTTGAGATTTTACGAGTGGCCACAGGCTCATCACTGGCACCACATATGAATCTGCACTAAATTGGGGAACATAAAGTTTCCCACACTGGTGACTCCCTGAGAAACTGCCTTATACAACTTCCATACCACCCAAGGATCTATCAGCTGCTGAGTTTTACAAGCAGCTGGTAGGTAGCCTCAGTCCTTGGGGTGCCCTCAGCTTTTTGCTGAGCTCCCCCAGGCCCAGTACTGGTTGCAGCCAGCCTCAGTTCACTCTTTGGCCTCTCTCACATGCATTCAGGTCTAGCACAGGCAGCGACCAACTGTGGATTACTTTGTAGCTCCTACCAGGTAGCCCTGGGCCAGTTACAGGCAGTGACTGACCTTGGTTTGCATGGGAGCCCATCCCAAGGGGTCCTCAAACCAACAAATCCAGAGGCTGGCATCAGCCCTCAACACAACACTATTTGATTAGCCCCACAAGTGGCACACAGAAAGATTGGTCTCAACAGGGACACAGGCCTGCTGGGGTGAATCCGTATCCATGAGATCAGCCCCTATACAGCAGCTTATATACTGTGGGTGTGGTCAATCTTTACAGCCAGTCAGCCAGAGAGTCAATCCCTCCCAGTGATGTGCCAACAGCAATCAAAGCTCAACTACAACTGAAGAGCACACACAGCCCACACAAGGAACCAGAGAAGGTGATCATGGAGACTGCACAACTGGGCCACACATGATATCTACTGTGTAAGGCTCCCAGATAAGACTGGGAGCTATAGCAAATCTACCTAAAACATAGAGAGGCAGCCAAAGTGAAGAAACAAAAAAATCATGTCCCAAATGAAAGAACAGGAGAAAACTCCAGAAAAGAACTAAATGAAATGGAAGCAAGCAACCTACCAGATACATAGTTCAAAACACTGGCTGTAAGGATGCTTAATGAACTCAGGGGAGGAATATATGACTTTAATGAGAATGTCAACGAAGCATACTAAGCATAAAAAAGGACATAGAAACCATAAAAAAGAACCAGTCACAAATGAAGAATACAATATTGAAATAAAAAAATATATAGAAGGAATCATTAGTAGATTAGATTAAGCAGAGGACTGAATGAGCAATTTGAAAAACAACGTAGCGGAAAATGCCCAATCAGAACAACAAAAAGAAAAAAGAATAAAAAAACATGAGGATAGTTAAAGACACAACATCAAATGTAATAACATATAACCCTAGTAAACATTTATGCACTCAAATAGGAGTACCTGAATATATAAAGCAAATATTGACTGACATAGTGGGAGAGATTGAAAGTAATATAGTCATAGTAGGGGACTTTAACACCCCATTGACAACATTGGACAGATCTTCCAAACAGAAAATCAACAAGAAAATAGAAGTTTTAAATGATTCACTAGACCAGATATTCAGAGCATTTCACTCTAAAGCAGCAGAATATACATTCTTACCAAGTTCATATGGAACATTGTCCAAGACAGACCACATATTAGGCCACAATACAAATTTTCATAAATTTAAAGAAAACTGAAATCATATTAAGCTATCATCTCTAACCACAATGGTATGAAACTAGAAATCAATTACAAGAAAAAAAACTGAAAAATACACAAACATATGGAGGCTATACAATGAATGGGTTAACAATGAGATCGAGAAGGAAAACTTGAGACAAATAAAAATGAAAATACAACAAACTCAAATTTATGTGACACAAAAAAACAGTCCTAAGAGGAAAATTCATAGCAAAATTGGTCTACCTCAAGAAACAAGAAAAATCTAAGGTAAATCTAATCTTATATAGAAAAAAAAACACTAGAAAAAGAACAGAAAAAAAAGACCAAATAAGTAGAAGGAAAGAAATAATAAAGATTAGAGCAGAAATAAATTAAAGAGTATAAAAAGACAATACAAAAGATCAATGGAGCTAAGAGTAGCTCTTTGAAAAGACAAACAAAATCGATGTTTTTAACCAGACTCATTAAGGAAAAAAGAAAGAGGGCCCAAATAAATAATATCAGATATGAAAGATAAGTGACAACTGATTCCACAGAAATATAGAGAATTATAAGAAAATACTACAAGCAATTATATGCCAACATATTGGACAATCTGGAAGAAATGGGTACATTCCTAGAAACATACCATCTTCAAAGACTGAGTCAAGAAGAAACAAAATATCTGAACTGAACTGAACTACTAACAAAATCAAATCGGTAATGAAAAACCTCCCAACAAACAAAAGACCTGGACTTCAGGTGTATTTTACCAAACACTCAGAGAAGAATGAACACCTATTATTCTCAAAGTATTCCAAAAAATTCAAGAGAATGAAAGCCTCCCAAGCTCATTTTATGATGCCACCATTACCCTGATTCTAAAGTCAGACAAAGTCTATGGCTATGCCACCCTGAACATGTCCAATCCTGTCTGATCTCAGAAGCTAAGCAGGGTCAGGCCTGGTAAGTACCTGGATGAGAGACCACCTAGGAAGACCAGGCGCTGTAGTCGCAAAATAAATAAATAAATAAATAAATAAAGTCAGACAAGGACATTGCATAAAAAGAAAATTGTAGGCCAATATCCCTGATGAACATAGATGCAAAAATCCTCAACAAAATATTACCAAAACAAATTCAGCAATACATTAAAAAGGTCATATACCATGATCAAATGGGATTTATGCCTGGGAGGCAAGGTTGGTTCAATATCTGCAAATCAATTATGATATACCACATAAACAAAATAAAAGATAAAAATCATATCGATAAATGCAGAAAAATCATTTGACAAAATCTAACATTATTTATGATAAGAAAAATCTCTCAGTAAAGTGTGAATAGAGGGAACATACCTCAACATAATAAAGGCTATGTATAACAAACCCACAACTAAGATCATACTCAACAGTAAAAAGCTGAAAGCTTTTTTTGTATCAAGAACAAGACAAACAAGTCCACTTTTACAACTTTTATTCAACATAGTATTAGAAATCTCAGCTTCAGCAATCATACAAGAAAAAGAAAGAAAAGGCATCCAAATTGAAAAAAAAAAAGTAAAACTGTCATTATTTTCAGATGACATAGAACTCTATAGCAGCAGTCCCCAATCTTTTTGAGACCAGGGACTGGTGCTCCTATGAAAATCTAATGCCTGATGATCTGAGGTGGAGCTGAGGTAGTGATGCTTGTGCTGGGGAGCAGCTGAAAATACAGCTAAATCTTTGCTCGCTCACCTGCTGCTCACCTCTTGCTATGTGGCCTGGTTCCTAACAGGCCACCAACTGGTACTGGTCCATCGCCTGGGGGTTGGAAATCCCTTCTCTATTCAGTAGACCCTAAAGATTTCACTAAAACGTTTTTAGAATTGATATATAAATTTAGTAAAGTAGCAAGATACAAAATTAGTATTCAGAAATCAGTTGCATTTTTAAACATCAATAATAACTATCAGAAAGGGAAACTAAGAAAGCAATCTCATTTACAATTGCATCCAAAAATAAAATACCTGGGAATAAATTTAACTAAGTAGATAAAAGATCTGTACTTGAAAAATTATAAGTCACTGAAGAAAGAAATCAAAGAAGATACATAAATGGAAGCACATACCATGCTCATGGATAGAAAGAATTAACATCTTTAAAATGTCCATGCGACCCAAAGCACTCTATAGAGTCAATGCAATTCCTATTAAAATATCAATGGCATTTTTCACAGAACTAGAAGAAATAATCTTGAAGTTTATAAGGAACCATAAAAAAAACCTGAATAGCCACAGCAATCTTGAGAAAGAAAAGAGTTGGAGGTATCATTTTACCTGATATCAAGGTATACCACAAGGCTATAGTAATCAAAGTGGCATTGTACTGGCACAAAAACAGACACATAGATCAATTAAATAGAATAGAGAGAAATAGAGAAATAAATCCACACCTATATGGTCATTTAATCTATGATAAAGGGGGCAAGAATATACAATGGGATAAAGACAGTCTAATCAATAAATGATATTGGGAAAACTAGACCACTTCTTACACCGTATACAAAAATAAACTCAAAATGTTCAAAGACTTAAATTATGACATAAAATCTTAAAACTCCTAGAGGAAAACATAGGCAGTAAACTCTCTTACATTGCTCTTAGTAATATTTTTTGATATGTTGCCTCAGGCAAGGGAAACAAAAGAAAAAATAAACTGTACTACATTAAACTAAAAAGTTTAGCACAGCATAGGAAATCATAAACAAAACATAAAGACAGCCTACTGAAGGGGAGAACATATTAGTCAATGATACCTGATAAGGATTTGATATCCAAAATTTACAAAAACCTCATACATTTCAACATCAAAGAAACAAACAATGCAATTAAAAAATGAGAAGACTTGAATAATCATTTTTTTTCTAAAGAAGACATACAGATGGCCAATAGATATATGAAAAGATGCCCAACATCACTAATCATCAGAGAAATACAAATTAAAACCACAATGAGATCATTAATAAGTCAAAAAACAAGTGTTGGAGAGGATGTGAAGAAAAGCAACCCCTCATGCACTGTTGGTGAAATTGCAAATTGGTACAGCCATTATAAAAAACGGTAAGGACTTTTCTCAAAAAATTAAAAATAAAACTAATTTATGACCCAACAAATTCCACTTTTGTGTATTTATCCAAAGAAAATCAAAACATTGATTCAAAAAGTTACCCCTATTTTTGCATCAGTGCTATTTAGCCAAGATATGGAAGCAACCTAAGTGACCATCAATAAATAATTGGATAAAGAAAAGGTAGTACAGATGTACAATAAAATATTACTTATAAAAAGTAAAAATCTTACTTTATGTTTGCCACAACACGGATTGACCTAGAGAGTATTATACTAAGTGAAATAAGTCAGACAGAGAAAGACAAATACTATATGCTTTCACTTATATGTGGAATCTAAAGAACAAAATAAACAAACAAAATGAAAACAGACTCATAGATACAGAGAACAAACTGGTGATTGTCAGGTGGGATGGGGCATGGGGAACTAAGTGAAAAGGTGAAGGGATTAAGAAGTACAAATTAGTAGTTACAAAATAGTATGGGGATATGAAGTACAGCATAGGAAATGTAGTCAATAATATTGTAATAACAATATACTGCCAGCTGCATAACTATATACTGCCAGAATACTATAAATTATATAAACATCTAACCATTAGGTTGTACACCTAAAATTAATATAAAATAATATTGAATATCAACTCTAATTGAAAAATAAAAATTATTTAAAAATAGTTAAAAAAACAAAAATAAAAAACAAAAAGCAAAAGATAAGGTAGTTCTTAGTCTATATTTGAAAATTATCATTCTCCTTAGAAAATATGGCAATTAATTTATGCTATGTTTAGGTGAGATATTGACTCTATTTTTGCATGTAATGAACAAGTCAGTGGTAGTTTTTGATGGCAAAGTGTTTTGATTGTGATTTCTATTTCTAGTTAAATGTTGTCTTCTAATGGTTAGACCCTCTGCTCTTCTGACTAGGTCTTAGCTGGAAACACTGTAGCTCATTGCAAGATTTGAACTTCACTTCTGATACAATGTTCTTGGAATGATGGGGAAAGCACTAATGGCTGAAAGTGGGAAGGGAGACTTTTTACAGGAGTGACAAGGAGCTGCTGAGACTGGTGTTGCATCCGTGATTCTAGCATGAGTCCTGAGACCAGTATTATTGTTTGGGGAAACTCAAAGCTGAGTTAAGAGCCATTGCTGGGCATCTGCTGTTGGCCACATACATCCCAAAGAGGAGCATGACATCAGGCCAGAGGGATGAATGTGGAATTGTAGGCTCTGATGTCCTTCTAAACTACCAAATTCTATAGGCCTTTCTTTCATTGTCAAGCCTGTTTTGTGGGTCAGGGAGAACTAAACATGACTATCTGTAAATCGTGCAAGCTGACCCAGAATTCTGCTCTGCTTTTCCTTTCTACCCAGAATAGGCTTTAGTGTCAGTCAGAATATAATAAGAATACTTGAGAAGATTCATGTCCAGCACAGCAAAATAAGGAGGTCAATAAATTCTCTTCTCTCAAAACTACTATCATGTTAATAACTGTCAAAACAAATATTTTGGTACTCTGGAAACTGACCACTTAATTCACATATCTGGTGTCTGCAAAAGTTAAGTAGGTCTTTCTAAGAGAGGAATGAAATCAAACTCAAAGATTTTTAGAGCTAAGAGGTACAAAGATCTTCAGAGTCCATCTCATTATACAGATGAAGAAACTACGGCCCAAAAAGGACAGCAGACCCAACATTGCTCAGCCAGCTGGTGGCAGGGTCAACACAAGAGCCCCTCTCCCTTGAGCCACTATGGTCATAATAAGAGTCCCAGTTCTATTCCTGACATATTAATCATATCTTGAGCTAAAATGAGGACTTCACCATACCAGTTTACAGAAAAAGGCAGGAGACCTACATATTCACGTGTATAGAGTATGGTTTTTCTACCTCAGCACCACTGATATTTGGGGACAAGTCATTCATTTTTTGTAAGGGCCAGTCTGAGTATTGCAGAGTGCTGAGCAGTACCCTGGCCTCTATCCACTAGATGTCAATAAGGCCCCTTGTTGTGATAAGCAAAAATATCTCCAGACATTGTCAAGTGTTCCCTTGAGTGCATAATCACCCCAGTTGGGAACTACTATTATAAAGATAAGTCTCCTACACAAGCCTCATAGCAAGTTAGTGGCAGTATGGGATTTGTCCTTGAATTTTTGTAACCTAGACTTGGTTATAACAATCCAAGTTCATTTTTCCACCAATATTCCCTGAAGTGGCACAAAAAGAACAATAGAACTTGATGGGTGGGGCTAATCAAGAGATTGAGCTTTAGAGACAACCTATCCCAGGACATCATAACTCATGTGCAGTCCAATTTGTATTCATGTTAAGTGTGGGGGAAGAAGGGATATGTCATGGACTGTACTGGATTTGTTCACTTGTGTTTCTTTCTTTCTTTCTTTGTTTCTTTCTTTCTTTGTTTCTTAGTTTCTTTCTTTCTTTCTTTCTTTCTTTCTTTCTTTCTTTCTTTCTTTCTTTCTTTCTTTCTTTCTTTCTTTCTTTCTTTCTTTCTTTCTTTCTACATTATGAATTAAGAGTAAAGCAGGATCTAGGCTTTACTTTGGCTCTCAATGCAAGTACATGCAACACCACCTATGAAGGATTTTTACGAAAGGCACTGAAACTGAATTCGATCAAGCTTCTAGATATAACTACTAATATGGAAAAATAAAAGGGACAGAGGAACTCGGGATAGAATCCACAAAATTCAGACAGGACCCACTTTTTTCTTCAACAACAAGAAAATCTGGGGAAAAAAGATGTTGACTAAACCTCGATTGACAGACTTAAGTGACCTCTTTACCCATCACAAAGTATAGGCCTTGTTTGGATCCTCATTCAGATAAAAAATTTTTTAAAGATTCATGAGACAGTTGGGGAAATGTGAACATTGATGGGCTACATGTTGACACTAAAGAAATACAAATGTTGTGATAGTATTGTGGTTATTTTAAAAAGAGGAGTCCAGGCCTTTTGGTGATACATATGTTAAAAGTTATAGATAAAATAATATGATTTCTGGGATTGGATTTAAAATAATCCAGGTAAATATAAATTACTGAGCTCATTGATGCAGAAAAATAAAATTAGCTGTGAATCATTTATTGTTGAATGTAGGTGAAGGCTCAGGGGAGTTTATTATACAATTCTCTTTACTTTTGTTTATGTATGAGAATTTTTAAAAGTTATGTGATAAGCTGACTTATGTACAAGCAAAGGAGTAGGTGGATTCTCCTTCTTCTTGGTTATAGACTCTAATCAGCTGATTCTGCCTAAAGGGCTCAGGGTGTGGCCAGTGCCCTATGCAGTGTTCTGCTGTCCTAAGCAGCTGATTTTGCTGCCTTCTTGGAATGCGTGAGAAGTGGAAAGGAGAAGTAAGCTTTCCTTTTTGGAGAACAATTCTTGGGCCAGAGTGGACAAGCCAACTCCAGTGTTCAGTATAAAGAAGCAGATCAATGGTGGAGCTGGGAGGAAGAGTCCAGCTTTCAATTCTGTTGGTATCCCCGTTCATCAGAATATTTGCAGCAAGTCGTAAATCCCCTAACCTCCCTTCACTTGAGTATCCTCATGGAGAAAATAATACCTGTCATAATTCACTTTCAAGTTTTTGGTGGTGATCAAATGAGAAATGCATGTGTTTGTGCTTCATAAATTAGAAATTTACACAGAGGATGCTGTTATTGACATTATGGGAAATATATGAGGATAATCAATACCCTGCAGGGTTAATGATGATCCATGCTAAACATGCCAGCCCTCCCTCCTCACTCTTACATCCTCCTGCCCATGTACTTTTAAGAGTTGTATGATAGCATCATCCCAAGAACCAAACAATCAGGGAAGACTGCGTGTGTCATGAGGGACTGATTAGGAAGACAGCCTGGGAGTTGAGCAGAGCCCAGAGCTGGATTTACCTAACAACTGTGTACCTTTGCACATCATTTAAATTCTCTGAGATCAGGAGTGCTCACTGGGGAAGTGGGAATAATAACACAGGGAGGAAAGCACTGTTCAGTCATCGATTCCACTCTTACTCACTGTGTGCCTCTGTGTGTTCTAGGCACTGGGAATACGGCAGTGAACAAGGATCTTTGCCCAGAGCTTAGAACTAATAAATTAGTAAGCAAAATACATGGTACACTAGAAGTAAAAACTCTTAGGAGAAAAATAAAAGCTACAAATGGGATTGGGGGTTATAAACTGTGTATGTGCTATGGATGTACTGAATGTGGTGTTGGGTAGAAATTTTAGATACTATAGCCTGAGAAGGTGATTTTTAAGTAAAGTTCTCAAAGAAAGGAGGAAAGGATAGAGAAAAACACCAAAAGAGGGAAAAGAATCAGGCAAAAGAAACAGCAAGTGCCAAATGCCAAGATCCAGAGTGGGCCAGGCCGGGCATGTTCAAGGGTCAGCATAGCCAAAGGAGAGAAAACGTGGGAGAGAGGTAGGGGAGGAGGTTACAGAGGAAGCTGAGATTATATAAGACAACAGTGCAAAATGCCAGCAGACACCAGCACATGGTAGGTGCTCAAGAATACATGGCTGAAATTGCTATTTAAATATGTAAGCTACATGTAGTAAATTCTGTAAGTAAAAAAAATTGAAGAAAGAGTTCCTTCTTAGATTCTGATAAAGATGGAGTAGAAGGTAGATGCTGAGCTTGCCTCCTCTCACAGCCACATCAAAATTACAACAAAACTACAGAACAACCATCATTAGGGGTCACCCAAGGTCTGGTGAAACAAAAGTCCTAAAACTGGGGACACACATAAGAAGTCACCTTGAGATTATAGGAGGGGCAGAGTTGCAAAATGGGCTGCTCCCACAACTGCATGTGGCAGTCAAGAATCAGGAGGGTTATCTTGGCTGAAGAGGACCCCCTGGAGGAGCAAGGGCTCCTGGCTCCATACTGGGCTCTCCAACCCAGAGTTTCAGTGCTGGAAAGAGATGTCCCTGCAACCTCTAGCTGTGAAAACAAGAGGAGATTGTGGCTGAATAAGAGAAGGCTGAGGGAGTCTCAGATGTTCCTCTTAAAAGGCCCATGCATGGACTTACTGTGTAATAGACTCATTTGCTCTGAGCTCCAGTGCTGGGGCAGCTGCTCAAGGAGTGCCACAGACATACAAGGAAGAATTGAGTTATCTGGCTTCAGGGTGAGGGCTAAAGGGGTAGCTTTCTCCCAGACAGAAGAGCTGGCAGAAAGCGTTGCTCCTTTACTGAGCTGTCCCCACTTCCAGTATGCAAACTCAGGCAGCTGCCCTAGCTCGGTCTCCAACAACCAGGTGAATCCCTGAGACCCTGCCTCTCCTGACTTGGGAACCCACCCATGCTGCCTCCAGTGTTTTTGTTTGTTTGTTTTTGGTTTTTTTTTTTTTTGGTGCAAATGACCTATCTTGGCTCATGTTGTGGACTTCCTACAATATCCCAAAGGCTCACAAAAGACAGAGAAGCAGCATCTGGCCTCAGTATGCCCTATACCTCTTGCTGAGCAGTCCCAAACTTGGCAATAGCAACAGCCAGCCTCGATTACTAGCTTGGCTTCTGAAGATTGCTTGGTAACATTTACTGAGTGGCCCCAGAAGTGTACAGGCCATGGCTGAACTTGGCCTGCAGCTGGGCCCTCCCAGGAGGCCTTTGGGCCAGCATATCTGGTGGCCTGCTTCTACCAGAGCCAGAGCCAGAGCACCACTTAGGGCTACATATGAAGAGGAAACATCAGAAGGATAGACTGGGCAGGCACCAGGGCCCTGCTAAAGTGAATCCTGCTCTGTAGAGTTAGCTCCTCACTGGCCAACCCTCACAACCAATCAGCCCAAGGGTCAATCCCTCCCATCAATGTGCAAATAGTAAGCAAGGCTCAACTACAATTACCCACACACACAACCAATACAGGAGACACATCTTGAACACCTGGCTGCACCACTGGGCCCCAAAGGACACCTACGATATAAAGACACTCTACTAAGACCAGGAAATTTAGGAGCCCTACCTAATACATAGAAACAAACAGGAGGCAGCCAAAATGGGGAGACAAAGAAACATGTCCCACATGAAAGAACAAAACAAACCTCAGAAAAAGAGCTAAACAAAATGGAGACAAGCAATCTACTAGACGCCGGGTTCAAAACACTGGTGATAAAGATGCTCAATGAACTTAGAGGAAGAGTAGATGAACTCAGTGAGAACTTTAATGAACAGATAGAAAACATAAATATGGAAATGGAAAACATAAAAGAGAACCAGTCAGAAATAAAGAATACAATATCTGATATGAAGAGTACATCAGAGGGAATCAATAGATTGCATGAAGTAGAGGATCAGCAATTTAGAGGATGAGATATCAAAGGACACTCAATCAGAACAGCAACAAGAAAAAAGAATAAAAAAATGAGGATAGTTTAAGGGGCCTCTGAAATAACATTAAGAATAACAACATTCACATCACAGGGGTACCAGAAGAAGAAGAAACAGAGCAAAAGATCAAAAACCTATTTAAAGAAATAATGATGGAAAATCTCCTGAACCTGGTAAAGGAAATAAACATACAAGCTCAGGAAGCTCAGAGAGTCCCAAACAGATTAACCCAAAGAGGCCCACACCAAGATATATCATAATTAAAATACCAAACGTCAGAGACAAAGAGAGAATCTTAAAAGAAGCAGGAGAAAAGCAATTAGTTACTTCAAGGAAGCTCTCATAAGACTCAGCTGATTTCTCAACAGAAACTTTGCAGGCCAAAAGGAATTGGCACAAAATATTTAAAATGATGAAAAGCAAGGACTACGACTAAGATTACTCTACAAAGCTATCATTTAGAATTGAAAGACAGATAAAGAACTTCCTAGACAAGAAAAAGCTAAAGGAATTCATCACCACCAAGCCAGTATCATAGGAAATGTAAGAGGAAATTTTTAAGAAGAAAAATATGTATCAAAAATATGAATAAAGAATGGCAATAACTACATATCTAGCAGCAAGTACTTCAAATGAAAAAGTTAAATGCTTTAATCAAAAGCTAGGGTGGTTGAATTGGTAAGAAAACAAAACCTGTACATATGCTGCCTATGAGAGAGACACTTCAGATCAAAAATCACATACAGATGGAAAAAGATATTTCACAAAAATGGAAATGAAAAAAAAAAAGTTTATTTTGTTATACCAGACAAAATAGAGTTTAAAACAAAGGCTATAACTAGGCAAAAAAGACCCAGTAATCCTACTTCTGGGTATTTATCAGAAGTCCAAAATACTACTTTGAAAGGGCATGTGCATCCATATATTCATTGCAGCATTATTTACAACAGCCAAGATATGGATGCAACCTGAGTGTCCATCAATGGATGAATGGATAAAGAAGAGATGGTACACAAATACATTGGAATATTACTCTGCAATAAAAATAAATAAAGAAATAAAAGAATGAAATTTTGCCATCTACAAAACAAGGTATTATGCTGAGTGGAGTAAGTCAGATAAAGATAAATGACATATGATTTCACCTGCATGTGGAATCTAAAGGACAAAAAATAAAAAATAAAACAGAAGCAAACATACAGAGAACATTTTGATGGTTGCCAGATGGGAAGAAGATTGGGATGAGGCGGTGAAAAAAGGGATGGAATTAATAGATGTAAATTGGTAGTTACAAAATAGTCATGGGGATGTAAAATCACAAGGAATATAGTCATTAATATTATAATAACTATGTACAGTGTCAAATCAGTACTAGATTTATTGGGGTGATCACTTTGTAAGTTATATAAATGTCTAATCATTATATTGTAGATCTAAACCTAATATAATATTGTATGCCAACTATAATTGAAAAGTAAAAACTATTTTTTTTAAAGAGTCTCTTTCTTTGGATTAGTAGATTTGACACCCTTTTCTCTGGCACTAGACCTCCCAGAGTAGGGATGATGAATGATTGCTCACTGACTCCTGGAGGCCCTGCTGGTCAGTGAGGGCTTCTTCTTTTCGCTGTGGGAGAATTAAGAAAGGAGGTCAGAAGCCAACAGATTTCCTGTCCTTTAACACTGACTGGAACTCACAAGTTAGAAAACATGTAAGAAATGGCTGTTTGCAAGCCCATTTTAACTCTTTCCTTCTTTATGTCTACTCACAGAGAGTAGTATCACATAGTCAGGCACCATGCATAAATAGTGATTTTCTAGAAAATCAGTTAGATAGAACCAAAAGAAGTTTTATTCAATAGATGTTAGTGAACTGTTGCTGGAAATTCTGCTCTACAATTGATGCTTTAAATGTTTTAGGCATGTGATTCTGAGGGGGCAGAACATTTACCACACCCTTTATATTTGAAAAATGTTTTATAGTAACAAGGATCCCCAATATTTTTATACCATTTTACACCTGGGAAAGTCCCTTAGATCCTTCAAAGAGAATTTTGCAAGGTTAGCATCTGGCTATATTCATTACTATGGTAGCTAGTGCTATGTAAACTCAAAGAGATGCCAATATAAAATTGTCTATTTTTTAGAAAATAATCCTTGAGACCTTTCCAATGCAGAATGCCTGATAGAATGGCCCAGGGATTCCATTTTGCCTGGGCTGTTATCAGGAACCTTGACATCGAGTGTAGAGCAAGGATTTATCCACATCACTCTCTCACTGCAGAACTTACCTAAATTATCTTCTGTTTTTCAGGACCTGGAGGCATGAACAATCATGCTGAATCACATGCTGGTATGCCTTTGGCAGCTGGGAACCGAAGGAGACTTCTTAGATTTACATTCTCATTGCCTCATGTTCCTAAGTAGGACTATTAGGAGAAATGCACAGTAATAAATTATATGTATCTCTGCACTCAGACCCACAGTATTGAAATATCTTTTTGTTTTGTTTTGTTTTTGGCTATAGTATAGACACTTTATTTATTTGTTTTTATCATTATATTATTATTATTATTTTAACATTTTATTTTTTTAATTTTCCCCTCTTCCCTCTCTCCCCATCCCTCTGGTAACCACTGGTCCATTGTTCATGTTCACAAGTTTGTTTATCCTGTTCATTTGTTGCTTTTTGGTTTATATTCCAGATATAAGTAATATCATGTGACTTTCAACCTATTCTATCTGACTTATTTCACTTAATATAATTATTTCAAGGTCCATCCACATTGCTGCAAATGGTAGTATTTCATCTCTTCTTATGGCTGAGTAATATTCCATTGTATATATGTACCATGACTTCTTTATCCAATCATCTATCTTAGGACACTTTAGTTGCTTCCATGTCCCGGCCATGATAAATAATGCTGCTATGAACATCGCTGTGCAAATATCTTTTGGGATATGCGTTTTCAAGACTTTGGGTTAAATACCCAGTAGAGGGATTGCTGGATCATATGGTATATCAAATCTTAGTTTTTTGAGGAACCTCTATATTGTTTTTCATAGTGGCCATACCAACTTGCAGTCCCACTAGCAGTGTATGAGGGTTCTTATTTCTCCTTATCCTCTCCAACATTTGTTATTATTTGTTATTACATGATTCTCTATGTCATCCACAAATAGTGACAGTTTGACTTCTTCATTTCCTATTTGGATGCCTTTTATATCTTTCACTTGCTTGATTGCACTGGCTAAAACCTCCAATGTTATATTAAATAACAGTGGCAAAAGTGGATAGCCTTGTCTTGTTCCTGATCTTAGAGGGAAGGTTTTTAGTTTTTCACCATTAAGTATAATGTTGGCTAAGGTTTTGTCATATATGGCCTTTATTATGTTAAGGTACTTTCCTTCTGTATAGATTTTGTTAAGTGTTTTGATCATAAATGAATGCTGTATCTTGTTAAGGCTTTTTATTGCATCTATTGATATGATCATATGATTTTTATTTTTTAATTTGTTTATGTGGTGTATCACATTAATTGATTTGGGTATGTTGAACCATCCTTGTGCTTCTGGGCTGCAGCCCACTTGATCGTGGTGTATAATCTTTTTAATATGTTGCTGTACTCAGATCACTAGTATCTTATTTAGGATTTTTGCATCTGTGTTCATGAGAGATATTGGTCTGTGTTTTTCTCTTTTTGTGTTATCTTTACCAGATTTTGTTATCAGTGTAATATTGGTCTCATAAAATGAGTTGGAAAGTATTGCCTCCTCTTCAATTTTTTGGAAGAGTTTGAGAAGAATACGTATTAAATCTTCTTTGAATATTTGGTAGAATTCGCCGGTGAAGCCATTTGGTACTGGAATTTTACTTTTTGGTAGGTTTTTGATGATCGTTTCAATTTCCATACTGCTGATCAGTCTATTTAAATTTTCCACTTCTTGATTCAGTCTAAGAAGATTGTATTTTTCTAAGTACTGGTCCATTTCTTCTAGGTTACTAAATTTGGTGTTATATACTTTTTCATAGTATTCTTGTATGATCCTTTGTATTTCTGCAGTGTCTGTTGTAATTTCCCCTCTCATCCCTGATTTTGTTTATTTGTGTCCTTTCTCTTTTTTCTTTAGTGAGTCTAGCCAGGGGTTTTTCAATTTTATTAACCTTTTCAAAGAACCAGAACTTTGTTATATTTATTTTTTCTATTGGTTTTTTGTTTGTTTGTTTGTTTTCAATTTCCTTTATTTTTTCTCTAGTTTTGATTATTTCTTTCCTTCTGCTGACTTTATGCTTCATTGTTCTTTTTTTTCTAGTTTTTGTAAGATAAAGTGTTAGATTGTTTATTCGTGCTCATTCTTGTTTTTGGAAATAGGCCTGCATGACATGAACTTTCCTCTTATGACCTCTTTTGCCGTGTCCCAAAAGTTTTGATATGTTGTGCTATCATTATCATTCATTTCTATGTATCTCTTCATCTCTCCTTTTATTTCTTCTATGACCCAGTTATTCTTCAGTAGTATGTTGTTTAATCTTCATGTATTTGTGGCTCTATCCACTTTCTTTTTGCAGTTGATCTCTAATTTCAATGTATTATAATCAGAGAACATGGTTGGTATGATTTCAATTATCTTATATTTGTTGAGGCTATCTCTGTGTCCTAGTATGTGGTCGATTCTTGAGAAAGTTCCATGTGCAGTAGAGAAGCATGTATAAGCAGCTGTTTTGGGATGGAAGGCTCTGTAAATGTCAATTATGTCCAGTTGGTCTAATGTATCATTTAAGGTTGTTATTTCCTTATTGATTTTCTGTCTAGATGATCTGTCCATATCTAACAGTGGGGTATTTAGGTCCCCTATTATGAAAGTGTTTTGGTCTGTTTCTTTCTTTAATTCTGTTAGTAATTTTGGGGCTCCATGATTGGGAACATAGATATTAATAAGTGTTATGTCTTCTTGGTGCATGATTTCCTTTAATCATTATGAAGTGTCCCTCAGTATCATTCTTTACCTTCCTTATTTCGAAGTCTATTTCATCTGATATTAGTACCGCTACTACTGCTTTTCTATGAATGCCATTTACTTGAAATATCATTTGCCACCCTTTCACTTTGCGTCTATATTTGCCTTTGGAGCTGAGATGTGTCTGTCTCCTGGAGGCAGCATATGGTTGCTTTTTGTTTTTTTGATTCAATTTGCAACTCTGTGCCTTTTTATTAGTGAGTTCAGTCCATTTACATTTAGGGTGATTATTGAAATACGAGGTCTTCTTATAGCCATTTTATCTTTTGCTTTCTGGTAGCTCGGTGTTTCCATTGCTCCTTGTGTTTCTGTTTTCTTTTCCTTTCTTTTCCTTTCCCTTTCTTTCTTTCTTTTTCTTTCTTTCTCTTTCTTTCTTTCTTTCTTTCTTTCTTTCTTTCTTTCTTTCTTTCTTTCTTTCTTTCTTTCTTTCTTTCTTTTTGGCTTTTGTGGGTTTTCTCTCTGGTCTTTCTTGTTTTATGTTATATACTTCAGTTCTGAATCTTCTGTGTGTTGTTATTATTACAAATATGTAAAGGATAGTTTTATATATATACAGTCATCCCCTTTTTTTCTGTGTGTGCCTTATTTCCATTCCTCTTTCTGAATTTAGATCTTTGAATCCTCCCCTTTTCTGTCATTGTTGTTTCAATTGGTCCCTATGTTCATTCATTACTATCTTGCTATAGCAAATCTCTTCTTATTTTAAGTTTGTAATGCTCTGTTCCTAGTACGGGTTGCATGCCTCTGCTTTTATCAGCCTGGTAGTCACCTTACTCCTAATTATGTGTTTTGTTGTTGTTGTTGTTGTTATTTTGGTTTAGGTGAGCCGACCCCTTTCAGTATTTCTTGTAGTGCAGGCCTCATAGTGGAGAATTCCCTCAATTTTGGGGTATCTGGAAAGGTCTTTATTTCTCCTTCATATCTAAAGGAGAGCTTAGCTGGATACATTATTCTTGGCTGGTATTTCCTTTCACTTAATAGTTTGAATATTTGGTTCCACTCCTTTCTGGCTTGTAAGGTTTGTGCTGAGAAGTCCAACGATAATGTAATGGGTTTTCCTTTATAGTTACCATCTTCTTTTCCCTGGCTGCCCTGAGAATTCTGTCTTTGTTGTTAATTTTTCATAATTTTAATACAATGTGTCTTGGAGAAGGTCTTTTTGGGTTGAGATAATTGAGTGATCTGATGACTTCTTGAATTCCAACTTCAGCTCATTCCTTAGATTTGGGAAATTTTGTCAACATTTGTCTGAAAATGCTTTCTAGTCCCTGCTCCTTTTCCTCCCCTTCAAGAATTTTCATTATCCTTATGTTTCCTCTCCTGATGGTATCAACTACTTCTTGAATTTCTCTTTCATTATTTTTCATTTTTCGATTTCTCTTTTCTTCCTTCTGATTTATTTCTAGATTTCTGTCTTCGATATCACTGATCCTTTCCTCCATTTGATTGACTCTATTTCCCATGCTTGTTATTTAATTTTTCAACTCTTGCAGTGTGTTCTTTATCTCCAGAAGTTCTATTCCATTCTTTTGGAGGGTTTCAATCTCCTTGCTAAAGAACTCATTCTGCTCATCTAATTGTTTTTCAATTCCTGAAATTGTTGATATGGTTCATTTCGAATCTCATTGAGTTTTTTCTAAGTACTATCCTTAATTCTCTGTTATTTAAGTCTCATATTTCTATGTCTGTAAGCTTATTTTCTGGAGATTTTTCTTTTTCTTTCTGAGATGCCTTGTCACCTTGTTGTACATGGTGTTTAATGGACTATTTCTTCGCCTGGGCATTAATGAATATGTGTTCAGTTTTTTTTTTTTTCCCGGAAAGAAAATTTATTATGTAATGGTCCCTAGCCTGTTGCAAAAAAGGTGTTTTTCTTTTGGTTTCCAGTAGGTGGCGTCTAAGCCTCTTCGATCTCTGCTTAATATAAAGTCTTAATAATGTCTTTTTTTCCCCTTATAGATGTTTAATCATGCTCGCTATCCTCAGTCTCAGTTCCTGTCAGTGTTAGTGGCAGTTTTGGTAGTGTTTGCTGAGAATATCCTGATGCTCCGTGGTGAAGGGTCTCAGAGGGCATGGGGGGAGGGGCCTTCTGGGTTGAGGACTGTGGCTCAGCCTTGGTTTTGCAACCGCAGCTGTTAAAAATCAACTCTTGTTTCTCTACTGTCCCCGCTTTTCTGCAGTCCCTGTTTTTCTGCCTTCTGCCCTGATGACTGGGTTCTGCCACCAACCACGTGGTGCTCACAACACTCCCAGGCAGGGCTGTTCAGGATATTTGCTGCACCTTCTCCCCTCCCCCTCCTCCTACAGGGAGCTCTGGCTGCAAGAGGCAGCTTCTTTGTTTCTTCCAGTCCACTGCCCGACACTTGAGGTTCTGACCTGTGGTAGCTCTTGTGCACAGATCCCACGCTCAGACGAGCTGGTTTGCAATTTAGGTGTTTTTTATTGCGTTTTAGATGTTCAGCTTATTGTTATTTCAAGGGGAGAGATCTGGGGATGTCTCTCACTATGCCATGTTTAATCCAATCTCTCACAATATTGAAATTTCATCTTTAGTCATTCCTGTGATGAAATGCAACTTTTTCCTAACATTGCCTGTATCCTCTTTTAAAGAACAACACTCCTGTGAAAAATAATTATATGACATTAATTTGTCTGTGATTAATAAATTAGTTGTCTTCTTCCCTAATTAGGAGAGTTTAAAGGTAAACAGTAAGAAAGGCAATTTTACTGTTTTGTAAGAAAAACAAGGAAACAGTCTAGAATAGGAGCAATTGTATTTGAATTCAGAACTACTAAATAATCCATTGTTGACTTGTTTGTGGTATAACTTTAATATCTAAGAGAATGGCCAAAACTAAGCAAAAAATCACAATAGGGGTCAAACCCCAAATTTGCTTTTATTGGAGTTTTTTCCAAGGACTGACATTACTTTTGAGTGTTCCATAATAAAAAGGACTTTTAGTATAATGGCAAATAGCCTCAAGTATGGGCTAGATTAGAGGATGGAACTTGAAAAGAAAAGAAGAGATGAGACAGGACTTAAATGATATCCTTAATGTAGGGTTAAGAAAAGTTAGGTCCCCATTTGGGGTGTGTGTGTGGTATATGATTGTGTAAGGTTATTCTTCAGTGTTGGGTGTGTGCGTTTGTAGTTGAAGGTATTTTGGGGTTCTGTGTGCATATTGGGTGTGTGGTAGGGATATTTGTGAGTGTGTGAGTGTCTTGGGTTTATGTAGGGTTGTTTTGGGGTGGGGTGTAGGAGTGGTGTGAAATGTTTATTCCTTTAAACTTAGACTTTTGACACTGGAAGTTTTACTCTTAGCTTCCTGGGGTTCTAGAGCAATAAGGAGAAATGACATTTTCTTAAAAAAAAAGCCAGTACTGGTATCTTCTGGACTGTAATCCAATATGGCCAGATTCTATTAGCCTCTAGGACACAATGTGAAACCTTCATTTGTCTTAAGCTGTGGGCCAAATAGAGTTTTAAAAAAGAGAAATAGAAAGA
>NW_006441950.1:1118359-1120809 GCF_000325575.1 Pteropus alecto | reverse complement strand
AGGAAGGAAGGAAGGAAGGAAGGAAGGAAGGAAGGAAGGAAGGAAGGAAGGAAGGAAGGAAGGGGGAAAAAGAAAGAAAAAGAAAAATCAACACAGATGTTCAGAAATGGGCCACAAGACAGGGCTAAATGAGAGTTTGTCTGATCTTGGAAATAATGAGTCATTTCAAAAAGGAATCTAGTCCTGGGAGAAGTGTTAACTCTCCATAAAAAGATTTCATGTAATCTCTTTGAGGGCTGGGGAATTTTTCAGTTATCCTGGAAGTCTTGTTTTTCACAATAGAATTTCCAAGAACCTATGTGGGGGGAAAATAATCTCAATGTAACTGAAATGATAAAAATAAGAATATTAAGTATTCATAGTCAATGTTTTAATGCTAAACTGTGTTTCCCTGAACAGTCTTTCATTGATTCATCCATTTATTCACTCAGCAGACATTTATTTACTGTTTCCAGTGTGCAGGCAGTGATGATGAAGAAAATGTGACGTAGTGCACATCATTCATTTACCAAACATTTGTCCTCTACTCTGGGCTGGCTGCTGGGGATAGTGCAGAATAAGGCAAAGAGTGTCCCTGCCCTCATAGAGCTCACATTCTATCAGGAAATTCAGACACCAAGTAATTTTTTAAGTGCTCCAAGGAGAAATGTAAGGGTCAAGAAAGAATTCTTAGAGAAAGTAACAAGTATTCTGGGATCCTGGGGATGTTTAGCTGACAAAACAAAGCTGTTGGGAAGGGAGACGGAGAGGAAAGAGATGAATCTAAATGTAATTATAAACTCTGAATGTCTCTAGGGGGCCCTGAGGGGGATAGAGCATGGAGTGTTTGAAGAACTGAAAGAAGCCTCTATGGCTGGAACACAGAGTGAGGAGAAGAGGGGATGAAAAGAGACTGGAAAGATAGGCAAGGGCTGGATCTGGCAGTCTTGAAGACCATATTATTCCATCTATACTAAAATCAAACGTTTTTCTCTTGAAGATGAGCTCTTATGTCAAAGCCACTAGGATAAATGTAATGAAGGAAGATGCCCTATTCTACTGTTATTAGTTCACTGGGAAAAATGCCTTCCTTTGATTGGGTTTCCAGGCTATAGCTTGATGCCTCATTGTGAGAGCAATATGTGGGAGTCAGTCTGAAATGAAATAAAATCTTCCCTAAAAGGCTAGCTTTGCATTTTGAGTTTAAGAGGAAGAATTAGCTATAAAGGTAGAATGTGAAAGGAGAAAATATTGTTAAATTTGTTAGCTGTAAGGCCTGGAACTTGTTTGAAAAATAGTAATAAAACCATCTTTTGTTTTCATAACATATTATATCATTGTTTATTATATACCACTTTACACATATACATCGTCTCATTTAATTGGTTAGGATATTCCACCAAGCTGTATGACTCAGCATTTTAAGTGCTTATTGTGAACTATGATGGTAAAATGAGAAAAGTCAGGGAAAGAAGTTTCCAATCTCTATACGAACTTGAGCCAATTACTACCTGGTGGGTGGCTTCCCTATAGATGCTTGAGGACTAGGGATGGCCAGAAGGTATATTTGTTTAGTAATTCAATGTTTATTATTTTAATTTGATCTGGTACTGTAATAAGTGCTGATGATACTGTAATGAATGGGATGTGATATGTATCTTGAGCAGCCTAGGAGGGACAGGTACATCAGCAAGTAACTCTGGCAGGAAGCTCAGCTCCATCATGAACATGCTAGGAGGCTCAGGGGTAGTGGGGTCAGTGAAGGTTTCACAGAGAAGCAGGTTGGTTTGGTTCAAGTGGAAGATGATCACCGTAGTATTAAAAGATCAAAGACATGTATGCACATGCACACAGTCACATGCATGTGAGAAAGAGGCAAGGGTGCGGCCATTCAGGAAGTACTTTGTTAAAAGAAGTTTAAAAGGCTGATTCTGCCATCAACTTTATCTGAGATTTGGAGGAAAACCATCCATAAAATAAATTTTTATAATTCTGAAATATTTACTTTTGAAAAGAGAGAGAAGAAAAAACCTGACAGGAAGCTTTGGGATTTGTTTCTATGGTATAAGAGTGTTGAATGAAAAACAATATCAATTATGTGTTTCGTCATCAAAAAAAAATATTTGGGAAAGAGAAAGGGTTGCAATCCAGTGCATGCAGACTTGGCAAGTCACATGAGTATACTACACAGTGAGTTGAGATGGAGAAATGTTTATATAAAGGAAAAAAAAGTTAAGGGGAGGGGCAGTTACAACTATAGAGCTTTATTATAAGCATAGAGTTCTTCCTGTAGGGTTCTCATATACAGGGTTCTTGCCATGACATTGAGTGCAAGAACTCCTCCCATAAACCATAGCTCCTCCCACAGACTCTCTCTATGTTTGTTTAAAGTGTCAGTCATAATCTTTATCCAGAGCCATAATCTTAGGTTCATTTTAACGAGTGCAACCTGGGATTTAAGTAACTGTATT
>NW_006441950.1:1111100-1118318 GCF_000325575.1 Pteropus alecto | reverse complement strand
AGTAACCTGCATAATTTCATTTTCAAAGTTAAGAGTTGCCCTAATAAACCAAAATATCTCAGGCCTCAAATTCCTGAAGCTGCTAAACTCTGCTTGTGTAACAGTTGTGTTAAGGGTGCTTTGAGCTTCTTTTAAAACATTCCAAATGACCTAAAACTTGTTCCTATGACTTTCCAATAATGCACGAAGTACACAGATATCTGCTTTTGATGAGGGGGTTGAGTCAATCTTTGAATAAACTTTAGAAAAAAGAGAATCTTAAGTTGAGACAAATTAAGTCATTCCTGGCTTTCAAAAATGATTTTCAAGAAAAGTCTCTGGTTCCAGATATAGGGCAGATAAATAATATGAAACCCCACTCAAATACAAATATCTCTAAGTGCTAAAAAAATGTTAGCAAACACCTTTTTATATGTGGAGCTGAGCTTGCAAGAAAGTCTATGGTACTTCCAGGGGTCAGACATGAAAAAATGCTGGAAGGCTGAGCAGGAAGTCTGGTTGGGCTGGGGCCTAGTAGGTGGTATCCCAGGGACTTGGTGCTTAAGCTTGGAGCTGCTCAGAGTAAATGAAGTGGCACTGAGAGCTGCTAGTTCTACCTCATGCCAAGGCCACAGAGGACTATCATCTCAATGAGCAAGTAGAATAAAGGAAATCTGTTCACCAGCTAAGAGAGGTAAAACCTAAATTTTTCTATCTTGTTCTGGACTTAGGGTGAAAGAAATCTCTCTGGGAATTTCTAACAATGGCCCTGTATCACATGGAGATGGCCTATGCAAATACTAAAGCGAAGAACATTGCTACATTATGTCAACTGATGAACACTGGTGCCAATTAAGTGCCCAAAGGAATCCTCAATTTGAGATGCGATGAAGAGAGAAAATTAATTCAGTGCACACAGCTTAGCTGTGATACAGCATAGCTGTAGAATAGCTCAGTAGTATTATAGCAAGGCTGTGGAATAGCATGGCTGTGAGGCAGCCCCAGGGTAAGGCCCCTCTCTGGCTAGACAGTTCTGGTCTGCTCCACTCTGCCCTGCTCTGCTCTGCCTACTCTGCTCCACATCTCTTTGGTCTGGTGAGCCATCTTCGGTCCTAGCCAGGCAGAGGCAGTCTTCAGTGAAAAAGGAAAGCATGCTCTCTGAGCCAGAGGGGAGCTGACATATAAAAAGAAGTCCCTGCCCCAGTCCCTGACTGGTCTGTCCTCATACAAATGAGGACTCCAAATCGTCACAGTTTGATTGGTCCAAAAAGCACTATTTTGCTTTGATTGGTTGGTGAAGATGCTGATGGTAAGGATCTAGCTGTACAACTTTGATTGGATGGGTGAAGTCTCATTTCTAGTGGCCGAAATACAATTCTAGGAACTCCTTTATAAGGACTAGCTTAGATGGTTTGAACACAGTGCAGACAGGCTATTCAGTGCAGGCTTCTCCCTGAAGCACAGTTTGGGTGAGAGACCCCTGTGCAAAAATAGCTGCTAGGCTTCGATTTTTAAAATTTGAGCCTAGTTAGCCACCAAGAGTCCTTAGTAATTATCATATTTCTCAGAGTTCACAATAAGTAACAACAAATTTGATGTTACGGTAAAAGAGAATTCTTATTAGAGATTTTTAAAAAGTCGCTAAGTAATACAGAAATATACAATTCTCAGATTATATAATCCTAGTAACATAATTTCAATCTATTAAAGTAAAAGACAGGCTTCCAAGGAGAAAATGGAAAATCTACTAACTCTCAGTTACCCCTCAATTATAAACTCTGAGGGCAGGTACTTTGGAGCTTCATTCACTTTTTACCCCAAGGCAGGAGTCCCCAACTCCCTGGCCTTGAACCAGCATCAATCTATGGCCTGTTAAGAACCGGGCCACACAGCAGGAGGTGAGTGGCTTGCAAGTGAGCGAAGCTTCATTCACATTTGTATCCTCTCCCCAGCGCTAGCATCACCACCTCGGCTCCACCTCAGATCATCAGGCATTAGATTTTCATAGGAGCACAGGTTCCTGCTGCCAAAAAGGTTGGGGACCGCTGCCCTAAGGGACTAGAACAGCAGATGCTTGACTAATATTTGTTAAAGAAATTGGTAAATATAATGCCTAAGAAAAAGACACAACTTTTGCCTTGGCCTTTCTGCGGCCACTTACCCAAGGTATGGGAGAAGGCAGTAAAAGGTCTGAGAACTACTACCCTAAGAGGGCAGGTCGCCAGAAGCCAAGCATCCTGGCCCTGGAGGGGTTTATGCTGCTTGGTGTGGATCTTTGTAAAGGAAATTTAAGCACCCAAAGGGTCAACTTAATTCCATGATTATGTGGCTTAGTTGAGTTAGAATAATTCTTGGCATTGCTCCAGGCTCAAGGCAGGGATGATCAGTGACAATTTGGGCCTTCTGGGCTGTTTATGGTCTGGGATAGAGCATATTCATAAGGTTTAGAAATGAAGGATTTTGGAGCAAATTTAAACAGTTTCTACACTGTTTTCAGCCACGTAATTAATAAGATCAACTTTTTAAACTGCGTATATGGAATTCTCCATCCCCAAGTTAGAAAATCACATTCTAGTGAAGCATCCATGGAATATTGTCTAAGATTGACCACACTCTTATCCCCAAATGCAAATCTCAACCAAAACAAAAAATTATCACACAAATCATTCTCTAGCACACCTCTAATTAAGCTAGAAATTAACAACAAACTCCACCGCCATTACCCTATAGGGAATGACTATGGCTTCACGGTTTCCTTTGTATCCTTCCTCCATTTCTTTTTCTCATCCTAGCTGGGCCCTCCAAGTCCAGAGTGATAGTGGACATAAAAGACAAAGTGGGCATGTTTGTCTAGACATTTACAGCTTTAAAGGAAACACCACATGAAGTGTGTTGTTAATTGCAGAATGTATATCGCTATCCTCTCTAGGTTAAGGAATTTTTCCTCTATTCCTATTTTCCTAAGAGTTTTAAACAGTGTTGAAACTTAATAAATCTTAAGGTCTGACAAAGCTGGGTAGTTGTATGTGTGAGTGCATTACTTTATTCTCTATCCTTTTTGGTACATTTTAAGTCTTTCACAATTGAAAAAACATGCTTTGCAGTAGCAAAACACCAATTCAGGTGTACTTAAGAGCGGCAGGTATGGAACACCAACCCCACACAATACTTTGAGACAATTTATGTTGAATAAGAAATTTATTCATGAAAAAAAAGAAACTTGAGCTCAGATTTTCTCAGACCATATTTTATGATAATATGGATTATATGTTTGCAAAGCACCTCAATTTGTTGTACATATATGTCCTGCAGATTGGTCCGTGGCCCATGTCATGCTCAATGTTTGTATTTTGATATGTTTTACTTATCTTATAGTAAAAGTAAGCCTTTTACAAAATAATGTTCATAGTACATATATCCTATTTGTTATAGGTACTAATTCTATTTAAATTAAATACCAATATTAACATTATTTATTACATGTTAATGATACTTATAGAATAGGAGTTAAGAGTATAGACTGAAGTCAAATCTGGATTGAAATGACAGCTGAGTCACTTACTGGCTACTTGTCTTAGGCAATTTACTTTGCATCTCTGGGTCTTTATTTTTTCCTTTTAAAAATGAGAATAATAATGGCACCTATCTTTTAACACCGTTGTGAGGATTATGACCAACAAAATATGAAGAGTGCCTATAAATAATTCAGTTAATAAAAGTTAGCCCAGTCCTTTAAGAGCACTTATTAAAAAGCTAGGGCTATGACAAGTGCTATACTTATATTATCTCCATTAATTCTTCAATATTATGGAGATCTTCCACTATTATACCTGTTTTACAGATGAGGTAATTAAGGCTTACAGAGATGAAACATTTTAAAGGTTTGTGGTTGTTTAATCTTTGCCCTTATGAATGTTGTTGCTCATGCATATGATCTGTTTGATGTTACATTCTTGATTAGAAATGTGATCCTTGATTTTATCATTGTTCCCATGAGAAAATATTATCCACTTTGCAATGACTTGCTAATGGTAGTGTTTTGTGGAATGCAGTAAAGCAAAATACAAAATGAAATGAAGTTTACTAAATAAAAGAAAAAGAGAAAAAAATGCAAAGCCAACATGATACAGTGACAAGAACATAGAACTGAGAATCAGGATACCTGGGTTCTATTCCTGGTCTGTCTCTAATTTCCATTTGTAAAATTACAGGCTGATGCACATAACAAATAGGTTCCTTTCTATCTATGTAAGGAGTAGCTTGAGAATTAGACCTGAATTCTTGTTCTTGTTGCTTCATTTCTCTGACTTCACATATCTTATCTGTCACTTTAGTGGACTGAAGCCAGAAATCTCAAGGTTCACTTAGATTCCTTTTATCAGAGATTGTATGTCTTGAAAGTTTTAGAGACAACCAGATGGTAGCACTGAAGAAGTATTGATGTCAAAAAATTTAGAGATTAATTTGAGAAATTTATTGCTCAAAGGCACCTATAACTTTCTAAATCTTGCTCTGTTGTGTTGCCATGTGTTTGTTTTATATAATAGGGACATTGGAAAAAGATTTACCTTTTTTAGAAAGGATGAGAACAAATTACTTTTTTTTTAATTTATTTTTTTATGGTGACATTGGTTAATGAAATCTAGTAAGTTCCAGGTGTACAGTTTAAGAGTACAATTGCATTGTGCGTTCATCTCCCATAGTTAGATTTCTTTCTGTCAGCACATATTTGACCCCTTTTACCCCATCTATCTCCCCCCTCCCCTCTTCCCTCTCCCCTCTGGTAACCACTAGTCTATTTTCCATGTCCATGAGTCTCTGCTTGTCCTGTTTGTTTGTTGCTTTTAGGTTTATATCCCATGTGTTACCTTTGTAATAACATTTGATATTCCTATTCATGAACTCTTGCATTCACACTACACAATTTGGAAAACATTTTGTAACAGATGGTGGCATAAACAAATCCAGGTGAAACTCATTATTCAATCAGATTAACCTCTTTCCTTGGCTGATAATATGAACTTTCCAGCATTCTAATTTCTTATAACTTTAATCAGTTAGGACCCCCTTGGATTTAAAGTACCTATGTCAGAAACATTCACATTTAGGAAAAAAAAATGAAATCTCTTCAATTTTCAAGCTCAAATGTAAAATACAACAGAAGTCTAGAAGGAAAGACAATTTGAGAAGAGTGGATATGCAACGAAGACAGGGTATTCAGAAACTTCTGATTTTGCATTTACTGTAAATATCGACTTCATTTGGGGCCCAGGGCAACTGTGCCTGCCATCTATTTCTCATTTATCCCAACTGTAAAGTGAGGTAATAGCTTTTTATATACCTTGAAGGGGTAAGGTTTTGATTAATTAGCTAATGAATTCAGTGTGCTTTGAAGTACTAAGTGCTATTAAGCTTCATTTAGGTTACTCTAATAATTTCATGAACTCGGGGTTCTTTTCACTGGCTGAGGAGTTGGGATCTCTTGCTCAGGTTCTTCAAATAACAGAGTAGTTTAATGCAACCTCCTTCTCAAAACCAGTTCACACTGGTATTTGGAATTTTAAAAAAAAAGTTAAACAGTTGAGCAATCACCATATCCAAGTGTATGGGTCAGAATAATCTCTTATGATAGTGGAGGTAAATATTAGTTCCTTTTCCCCTTTTTGCTTAATTCCCTCTCCCCTAGTCTCCTGTATCTCCATATCTGTTGCAGTTTCACAGTCTAAATAAAGTTTGAAACAGAAACTCAAGGTAATGGCCTTTTATAGCCCAAGAGCCAGGTCTGGCAATACCCTGGTTTTAAGTTAACTGGTTTGAGGGTAGGAAATAGATTGGTGTGGGCATCTGGGAAGACTGCTTATTAAAATAAAAAATAAAAGCACTCCAATCTCTTATTAAAATAAGAGATTGGAGTGCTTTTAGGTGCTTCCTGTCAGATGAAAGGGGTGAGTGGAGTGGCCTGCCGAGAGCTGGTGGGACCAACGGTGTTGATCAGCAGGCTTCCGGCTGACTCAGGGTCAGGTCACTCAGTGCAAACCACCTGGCTCCAGTTGAACCCTAAAGGCTTGCTTCTCCCTCTTCCCACCTACCTCCCTCAAAGGTAAATCTCCCATAGGTGTGTTCAAGCAGGGTTCAGGGCAAGGACAGTGAGTACAGTGGCAGTGTAGTTTAATGGCGTAGGGAAATCTGTCCTTCCCAAGTTAGTGGCAATGGGTTTAGAAATGATTCCAATCTATCAACAAAGTGTGGAAAAGCACTAATAGGAAAAGAAATCCAGTGGAATCCACATACTGAGGACACCTAAGTTTCATTGGCTTATAGGAGAGCCCTTTTAGTAACTCAGTCCTGTCTTTGTTTTTCTAGTCTAAGAGCTATGCAGATGTCCTGGGTGGTGATGTCAGGAAATCCTTAGGAATAGAAGTGCAGGTTTCATTTTTTAAAAAATTTTTTACTAAAGAAAATTATGCTTGTAAAAACTCCTTTCTTTCTTTTCCTTTTTTCTTTTAATTTGGTTCCTTTGCATATATCTTCCATGTTTGTGTTTCCTTTTTTGGGATTGCATGACATGTACTGCTTATCTTTCTTCTTGATTGTATTTACTCAGCATTTTCTAAATCAGGATAAAGGAGAAATATTTTATTTTATTTTTTTAATTTAGTAGGCTAGCATGGCTTTGATATAAGATAAGACACCCTTGATTGGGTTTGCATTCCTTGTTGGATAAACACTTCTGGTATATATAACATGTATGTCATGGAAACAACACGGGGAGTAGAGTTTTGATAACTTGCTGAACCTTTTCCAGCCAGTGGTTTGGGCTGTTTTACAACAGGCCTGTCCAGTAGTGCATGAGCTGAGGATTTTCTGTGGTCTGACCAGAAGGCCTGACTTTCTGGTAGTAGCCAGACTCATTGCCCCCGGGGTGCTTGGTGTGTTGATAAGAGAGGGATAGAATGAATTTTAGCTGGAATAGAACAGACCAATGTGCAGTAACTAAAGAACAGAGGCATTAGACATCAGGGATAAAAATTCTTCTTAAATCACTTTATTAAGTAAATTTTGTGAAGGAACAATTCATTGCAATTGTCTACATTTTTAGAAGGTTGTAACTGTTAGAAATAGACCTGAAAAGGATACTAGCCTACATCAGAAGCAGATTTAATATAAATCATAATGAATATCTATTACAGAATAATTAGAATGCAACAATTGCTTTGGGAAATTAATTTAGTGAATCTC
>NW_006441950.1:1093234-1111083 GCF_000325575.1 Pteropus alecto | reverse complement strand
TTTGCTATCTTCCCAGATATTGCTTATTTGGCCTTTAAGTAATGAGGTTTTCTCCCCCAGGTGTCTACAGCATTAGCTGTGCTTTGCCCAGAACTAAGGGCTATCTCTCTGCCTTCAAAACATTTTATCAAAAGGCTACTACCTGTCTTGCCAAGAAATGTGTTTCTATTTTCAAAGTAGCTTTCTATGGTCTCTCTCCTGTAGTAGGGGCCTGTCAGGTGGAGATCACAAATTCTAAATTCCACAATTATACAAATTTAGATCATAGAATAATTCTTGTGTATATCCATCAAACATCCTTCTGATGTCAGCTGCCAACAATTTTTCCCATTTGTCCCAGAACATGTATAATTAAGTGGTTCTCTCTATTGTATTGATGTCATGTTGAAACATTTTTAAATTCTGGATAAAATATGTTCTGATTATTTGGAAAAATACCCTCTCAATAAGCAAAAAGCTTTATTTTCATTATTTTCTAATTGTTCTATTTTTCATCCCTGTTTCAGATACGCTTATAACCTAATTTCCTACTTAGTTTCTGCCCTTTTGAAAGGGAAATTATAATTGCTTGCTGCTTGTAGAGTTATTAAGAATATTAATGAGATTGTAAGCTTCTTGAGGACACAATCTTTTGTAACATTTTTTGTTTTATATTACACACAGAACTTAACACAATGCAGAACAGAGAAAGTGAGCTTAACTATCCAGAGGAGTGAAGGCCCTGAGGAGGTGAGCTTACCCTTGTGGCCTGTGGCATCCTCCAGCTGACAGCTCTTACATCCTGACATCAACAACTGTGGCAGAGTTGAATGATGGCTGCACCCATCCCAGAAAAACATGAAATTGCTAGGGGAGCCTGAGAACAAATTAATAGCTTATCTAAGAAAGCTGTCAATGTTGATCAAGGGAATGGCTTCTGATAACATTTCTACTTAACTCCAAATAGAATGAGCTAACTTGCCACTCCCCAAAATTTACAGTCCGAAGTAGGCTTAGTCATAAAGAAGAAAGTGCTAGAACCCTTGCGAGAGTTCTCCTGATACTTTTTACTCAGTGTAGGTTGAAAACAAAGACTGGCAAACTTTTTTCTGAAAAGGACCTGATAATAAATATTTTAGGCTTTGTCTGTATTGCAGCTGCCCAACTCTGCTATTGTAGCAAAGCAGCCACAGACAATACATGAACAAATGGTATGGCTGTTTGCCAAAGAAAGCTTTACAAAAACAACAAGCACCAGGGGCTAGGTTTGATCTGTGGGCTGTAGTTTGGTGATCCCTGGTCTACAAGATCAAGGGTACAGGTGGCTCTAACTCTTTGATATGAGCTTTCCTTGGTAGCCAGCTTCCTAAGCTTCCTGGAGCCTACCAGGGACCAGGAGGAAAGAGAGGCTGTCAAAGGAATACTCTCCGCTCAGCCTCTGTCCACCTCCCTCCCTCCCTCTGCTCTTGCTGCAGAATTTCTCAGCACACAGGTGGGATCACCAGGCTGGGAACCTGTATCCAGTAGAAGCTCTGAGTCTTTCTGGTTTACTCATATGACTGAACTATTCATTGAACTCCCTTCCCATTTGTCTCTAAGCCTGGATTTTACTTCATGAACTTCTGGAACATGAAACATGCTCTCTATAAACCAAATCTCCAGGTCTCCCAATTATAAAAGAGCAGGAGAAAATTAAGATCATCGTGACCAGAGAGAATCAGCCCAGTTCTCATGAAAGTATTTGAATCTTAAACACATTTGCAAATAGACTAAATTTTTTTTGAATTAGGGATGAATGGGAAAGATAGTTAAAAAATGATTTTAAAGTTCAACTCTCAATGGTTATCTGAATAGATATTATTAGTTTTGAACATGCTTTGGAAACAGAAGAATAATTTAAATAAATTAACCAATACAACCTCCACCTGTGAGGCATTGCCAAAATAAATTGAGTGCTTGCCTTGGTCAGAATTTGTTTTGCTTTAAGGGTGTAGTAAAAGGAAGTATGTACTGGAAATACACAGAGAATCTCCCAGAACCAAAGGCAGGCATAGAATAGGCAATGGGACCTGGAAATAGGCAGGCTCTCTCCTTTCCTCCCTCTTTCCTGTACCCAGGTTTCTCATCCCCAGTTTTACATGGAGACTTCTACAGTTTTCAGCAATTCTTTACAAACGTGCTTTCTCTTATTATTTGTTGTTATGGTGGTTCCAAATGGGCATTCCCAGAATAGTATCTTATTCATAGAATCCCTGCAGCTCAAACAGAGTTGGGCACATAGAAGGCTCTTAATAAATCTTTATTAACTAACTTGACAGAATTGAATAAATACAGTATCTATAGCTAACTAGATATTCCTTGACCAAACTTTACATTCCTGTGAGGGAGAAATTAATTGGCCAGTCTTGAGCCAGAATCCACTGTTTGTCTAGTCAGCTGTGAAGCTGTGATTCCTAGAACTGTAGGGACTATACCAGATATCAGTGGGTCAGTTTTCAGAAGAAGTCTCTAGTGCATTCATTTTGTTTAAAAATCTGGTTACTAACATAATGAGATATCAATTTAACAAGTGACTTTAGTCACATCGTAGCCTAAACAACTTAGTGAATTTCTAAGTTACATTCACCACAGAGAAGGGCTTCTCAGACCTTGTATAGTGGTGATATCCTGGCAGAAGGGGAAGCGTGGACTCTTCCCAAGTCCAATGTGGACAGCTCTCTCTATCATTGATTCATTGAAGGTAATATTGGAAAGGGAGACATCAATTGATTAAAGATAATTTGCCTAAAGATGTAAATTGCTCCAACCACTACAGAAAACAATATAAAGGTTCTTCATAAAATTAAAAATAGATCTATCAGTTGACATAGCAATTCTACTTCTGGGTATATACCCAAAAGAAATGAAAACAGGATTTTGATGAGATATCTGTATTCCCATATTTATCACAGCATTATTCACAATAGGCAAGATATGGAAACAACCCAAATGCCCATCAATGGATGAATGGCTAAAAAAAAAAAAAAAGGTGGTACATATATGCAGTGGAATATTATTCAGCCATGAGAAAGAAGAATGTCCTTCTATTTGCAACAACATGGATAAGTCAGATAGAGGAAAACAAGTTCTGCATGATGTCACTTATATGTGGAATCTAAAAAGGTTAAACCTATAAAGAATAGAAAGCAAAATGGTAATTATCAAGGATGGAGGACAAAAGAAAAAAAAGATAATTTGCTTATTCGTATCATGTAAGTTTAAGCATTGCCATACATCAGATTTCCTACTAGAATGCTCCACTAGAAAGAAATGCTTCAGCCCTAATGGCACAACCTACACTCGAGTGACCATCTGTCTTGGTTTGCCTGGGACCAGTTCAGTGCTAGCAGTAAAAGCCCCTGGAAAATTTTTCAGTTTGGGAAAGCTGGGACAGCTGCTTATTTTAACCTGCAATCAACCTGTGGCTGTGAACAACTAGTGCTCTTCTCATCTATATATGAAGGACCATCCCCCCAATATGATTCTGGAAGCAGCATCAAAGCTAAGAATGATCTGTTGAGTCACTGGGCTGCCTTACTCCTTATTGCCTCAGTTGGTGCTAGTACCTCCTCTAGTTCCCAGAAGCCATACCCTGCAAAACCTTCAGTTCTGGGAACTATCTTGGCAGTTTGGGTCAGCACTCTGCCCACATGGCAAAGGAATGGCACTTACAGGCCATCTCCCCAAGATCGGATCATGGGGGCTGCCCTCAGGTTGTAGAGGGGATAACCAGCCCACCCACAAATGTGCCGTCAGGCCTAAAGAGAATGTAAAGTCACACATGCTAATACATAGCTTCTACCACTGACAATATCATGTTAGAATACCACTGAGACCTGATGTTATAAGAATGTTTACTTATTTTCCCACTCCTGTAGAATATATATATTCTGAGACAAAAGATTTGCCTTTTTTTCTTAGTAACTATCTGTATTCCAGGATGAGAAACAGTGAGTAGGACATAGTAGGCTTTTAATTAATATTTATTAAATAAATAAGAACTGAATGAAAGAAGTGGAGGTAGAAAGACCAGTTAGAAGATGTATTAGTCAGTTTGGCATTCTATAACAAAGAGCCACACACTGGGTGGCTTATAAATAACAGAAATTTGTTTCTCATTGTTCTGGAGGCAGGAAATCCAAGATCAGAGTCAGCAGAGTCAGGATCTGTGAGGGCCCTACTCTGGGTTGCAGACTGCCACCATCTCACTGTAGCCTAAAGTGGCAGAAATCAAAGAGGAAAAGCAAGCAAGAGTCTTACTTAACTTCTTGTAAGGGCACTACTCCCATTCATGATGGCCTCACTCTCATGATCGCATCTAACCCTAATTACCTCCTAAAGGCCCAGACTTCTAATACCATTACATTGAGAGGTAGAGTTTCTACATATGAATTTTGAGGGAATACATTCATTGAGTTTTTAACAGTCCGGGAGTAAGATAATAAAGGCCCAAATGAGGTTGGTTGCTAGGAGAAGGAATTGAAAAGATACCCTTGCTTTCTGCCTAGGCATTGCACATTCATATATTTTCTTTGGAATATTTTCAACCACTTGGTTTCTCTAACTCCTATTCTTTACAAACACATACACACATTTGTGTGTATGTATATTTATATAAGTAATCTTTAAACAAATTTTGTAATGGAAAATCTCATGTACAAAATAGAAAGGATAGTATAATGAACTCCCATGTGCCCTTCACCAGCTTCCACAATAATCAATTTATGATCAAGTCTGTTTCATCTATACCTCATCAACTTCTCCACCTTCCTGCATCATCAGAAAAAAATTTAGAAATTATATAATTTCATCGATGTTATATTTGCTTTTTAAATACCTTTATTAAATTGATGGGTATATATTACTAGCCCAATTTTAGAAGGAGGAAACAGACAAGAGAAAAAAATGAACTTGGGACAAAATCACTATTTTTCAAGAGTTTCTCCAGTGCTAATACAAGCCAGAGTTGAGAATTACTTAGCTTGTTATTCAGCTTCTCTGTTCTCATGGCATCTGCTATTATAGGTGTGCTTTGGGGTGTGCTTGTCTGTGGTTCTCATGACACTGTATTATTAGGGCCTCTCCTGACTAGCTTGTAAGCTCCTGAGGTCAGGAACAGAGACCTATTCACCACAGTATCCCAAATACTCAACCTGTAAAAGACTCTCTAATAAATATGTGTGAACAAATATTTATAGAGATATAATCAATAAGATTTTAAATTAATGGTATTGATAAATAGGTTAAGATATGGAAAAGTGTTACAATTTATTCCCAGGCTTGTGCTGGAGTGAGTAATTGTAAAAATGGTGATACTACGATACTACTGCATAAACCAATGTCGAGGAAGAATTATTTTAGAGAGGGTGATTAAATTAGTTCGGCAATGTTGAAACCAAGATGTCTGTTGGATACTGAACTAAAAATAATTGGCAAGCAGTGTATATTGTGCATTAGGGGTTTAGAAGAGAGACTAAAATTTTGGTTGGATAATGTTTGGGTAGATTAAAGATAAAAGTTTGAGTGTTTAGCCATTAGAAATAGCAAGTATAGAGGAGATAAAATTGAGAGAACCAGTGTAGAAAGTTTGGGGGGTGGGGCAGGAATGAGGGAAGGAATTTAAAGACCATGAGAAGGAAGAGACTAGACTGTAAGAAATAACTTTTTCAGATAAAAACTTGAGAGGTAGAAAAATAATTTGAACAGTCTGTTGTTATTAAAGATAAGTGAACATTATGAATGTATTTAAATGCCACCAAACTGTACACTTAAAAATGTCAAAGGGTAAATTTTAACACATGCACTCATGCATGCACACATGTACACACATGAAGATAAGGAAATTGGAAGTTTCAAGAAGTAGATAAATGGTTAAGGAGCCATGCCAAACACCAGATATAGAGCGAGGAAAATGAGATCTGAACACCAGGCCACTGATTTAGTAAGTAAGCATGAGGTCATTGCATTATTTCCTGAGATCAGTTTCGATGAAGTGGGAAGAAGGCAATGACACCAGATTACAGGGATGATGAAGGAAGAGGTGGGAGGTGAAAGCATAAGCTACAAGGATGGGTTTGGTTTTAGAAAACTATGGTAGACCCTTGGGACAGTGACCTTACAGAACTATTTTTCAAAGTGTGTTCCTTAACTCAATCACATCAGTATCATCCAGAGTATTCATTAAACCAGAGGTCCCCAAACCCTAGGCCCTGTATCACTGGTCCATGGCCTATTAGGAACCAGGCCGCACAGCAGGAGGTGAGCTTCAGGCCAGCAAGTGAAGCTTCATCTGTATTTGCAGCACTAGTATCACCACCTCAGCTCCACCTCAGGTCATCAGGCATTAGATTCTCATAAGAACACCAGTCTCTGGTGCTGAAAAGGTTTGGGACTATTGCACTGAAAGATTCTTGGGCCTATCTCAGATTGTTGAGTCAGGCTAACGAGACTGGACTATACATTGCAGATATGTTTGCACGTGGTCCTTACGAACACCTAAGTTTCAGGACCACAGTTAAATTGGAAGGTTATCAGGTAGAAGAAAGTATTTGGTGATGAGCACATTGAAAGATCAGGTGGAGAGGAAGATGTCTACCATTTGATGGTGGTAGTTGCCTCAGATGAATAATGAGCAAGACCCACAAGAGTCTCAAATTGGATACTGGAATGGAAAAAAGAGCAGAGAACTGCAGGAGGGAGAAGGAGGAACAGGGCAAGCACTCACCCGAACTGAATAAATCTAAGGGAGTAGGAGGATGAAGGGGGAGGAGTGGCTGAGCTGCTATAGAGCCTGGGGTGCCTCATTAATTAGAGAGTGTTAAACTTGGGGTCTAGCAGAGCATGACCTCTATCAGGTTCACTAGTCTCAGAAAGGATAGACAATAGACATCACCCAGGGCAGGGTGCTGTTCGGATGGAAAAGAAATTCTAGGGACTGG
The DNA here is from genome assembly GCF_000325575.1 of Pteropus alecto. NCBI lineage: Eukaryota > Metazoa > Chordata > Mammalia > Chiroptera > Pteropodidae > Pteropus > Pteropus alecto. The sequence continues at coordinate 1,104,127 of NW_006441950.1, read as the reverse complement.
CAAAAACCTCAGTGAGAGGGATAGCTGTGCCCAAGGTGGGAAGGGAGTCAAGAGAGGCCATAAAAGGCAAAGAGAACTGAGGACAAAAAGCAGATGAATGAGGCAGGGCATGGTGAAGGGTGTCACCTGTGGTCTGCGGTCAGAGGGGGTTCCAATGATGAACTTCCTCTCCAAAAGGCTGAAGGGTGTGTGTAGGGTTAGGTGTAAGAACCTTAACCATGAAAATATTTGAGCACCTTATAGGAATTACCATATTTAGTTGAACAGATAGAATGCTTTTATGTAGATTCTTTTATTCACACTCTGCCTCATTAGCCTTTCCCACTGATACTCTTTTGAAAGGCTGTTGTTTCAACCCCAAGAAAATTTGGTTGGCTGATATTTCTTTTATCGAGATTTTTCTCTTATATTCCCTTTGAGGGGAGAAGCTTTGAAATAATAGATACAGAAGGTAGAGTGGGGGAGGCCCTGCCTCCTGGGTGCAGGGCTTCTAAGCAGCCCTTTGGAGAAGTTTGAGCTAATGCTTACCTCACTGACACTAACTCTGAGCCTCATTCTGTTCATTTCACAGCATGGAGATAATAATACCTATTTCATTGGGTAACTGTGAGATCTGAATGAACAAAAAGTATAAAATAAATAGCTTATATTTGGCACATGTTGCACTCAAGAAATGGTAGCTGCTATTGAGATAGTAGTGATTTATTTTTATTATCCCAAACAGATATTTCATTGAGAATGAACTACCAAAAGATTGCTTTGGTGCAGTCAAGAGAGATACCACCACTGCCACCCTCTGAGGGAAATTTAGATGACTTGCCGCCCTTTTTCAATGTTTCCATCTAGCCCAGTGGTTCTCACACTTAGCTGTACATTAAACTAAAAGTTTGAAGGACACCTGTGCTCAGGTTCTACCCCAGGTAAAGTCAGAGTCTCCTGAGGTGAGATCCAGATCTTCTCACTTTTCAAAGGCTCCTCCGGTAATTTCCAGGCACCACCTGAAGTGAGTACTGCTGAGCTAGTTGTACACTAAAGGTGGTAGAGTGGAGATATTCAAGATGTTTTACAAACAGGCAGTGATTTACTGTCGCACAGGGTTTCAGGTTTCTAAAGGAAAGTTCTGGGACCGTACAAATACTGCCCACACATTCCATAAAGCTATATGCTCTCTTTGGGCAATTGATGTTTCCCTCTAGGATAGAATTGATGTTTGGCGTGAATGGATATTTCAACATACCAAAAAATGATTGTTGGGACAAATGGTTACTCTTCAGGGTACTGGCCTTACCTTCCCAGGACAGACATCCTGAGAGACCCTAGGGCATGTAACTCTCTTAGTCATTATTGCTGGATGGGAAGTTGCAGCTCTTCTTTTCACCCTTACTCTTCATTTTAATTTGGTTCCTCTACTCAGGACGAAGTTTGTTTCTGAACTGTCTTTATAGTGCCTTTTTCCTCTTTTCATATCAGGGGAGAGTAAGGGAAGGTTCTTCCCTCAGCCTATTTTCTTAAAATCTCTGGCACATTCTTCAGTAACAAGCACCATGCAGACAGTTTTCAAGGCATAGAACAGGTGAAGCTCCCTCACATTTGCCCCGAAGAACCTACTATTGGGAGGCAAAGTCAGTAATCTCTAGGTAGAGGTAATTATGTGACATTAAAGCCACTTTGTTATGTAGGGTCTCATCATGGGGTCTCATCTTCGGGTCTGAGATCTCTGTGCTTATAGATCATGAGTTTCATTTTCAATTTTCTGTACTAGTGAAGGAAGTCAATCTGTTCATACGTGTGGGGAAGAGAAAGAGTAGGAATCAAGAAACATGGATTATAGTCTAAATTCCCCCATAAATCTGCTTTATGGACAGAAATAAATTATTTCTCTGACCTCAGTCTCCTCAGCTACAAAAAGAGATTAGATTACTTAGTGGATCTTAATAGAAGTCTTTTCTTGCTACATCTCAGCATTTGGAATATTTGGAGTTTTGCTTGCACATCCCGAAGATCCAGAGCATACATGTTCAGAACCCTTACTTTATATCATCTTTATGGTCCCTTCTAGATCTAATATTTTCCCATCCTATGTTTTCTAGCCACATCTGGTTTTGTAGTGGCTGGGAGATATGTGTTAGCTCTTAGAGCCCTTCTAAGTAATGACCTAGTTAGAACAATTACTATAGTAACCTACCTCCTTTCAACACCTCTTCCAGTACTCACCTCCCTCCACCCCGACCCTGGCTCCTAAACCACACCTTTTTGGCTGTTGATGAGCTTTGGTTACACATGGACAATGCTGTGCCATGTGGCAGTTGTGGATATAATTTAATGAGGGCCAAGTAAATGGTAATTGTCTTTCCCAGTCATCCTAGTAATTAGATGGTGAGGCCATATCTTCAGGGCTCTTAGTGTTTAGAACAAATAGTTCAGTGTTGCAACCTCTATTGCCACATGGTGCAGGGTGACTCCCAGATATTCTTCTGCCAAGAGGACAGCAGTGCATTCCTCACAGAAAACACCCAAAGGTCTGCTCAGAAATGCACAAGAGAAAGGTGCTACGAAGCCATAAAGTCTGGTCTTAAACCCAGAAGCTCTGCCGAGTTACTGCTGTGCCTCCACTTCTTGTGTGGGTAAAGCTTAAAGATGGCTTCTTTGAATAAAACTCCACTTCCCCCTTTTATGCATTCCCCTTTCCTTGGCTAGAGTAGATAAAACTGAAAGCTCTGACAATGACACAGCACTTGCTAATTCGCAGATACTTTCCCATTCAACAATGCAGCATTACTGAGTACCTACTATTTACCCGACTAAAGGCACTTGAGTGTGTACATTCTGCTGTTAGTATAAGCTATTTCTTTCACCTGAAATGTTGCCCTTAATCTCTGTGGGCTCATTAACATTTCTTACCTATCAAGTCTCAGCTCAAAGATCACTTTTTCATGACTGGAAAAGAGAGCCTGCCCCTCTGAACTTCTGTAATACTTACTGTCAGTTGAATTGATATGGCCTCACTGCCTGCCTTTCTGTGCTGTTCACAGACCTTCTCTAAGACTTGCCAGCCCGCAGGTTTTCTGAAGGCAGCTATAGGCCTGCAGCCCTTCAGGTTTGCACCCAGAAGGTTGGCTACCAATGGCTCTGAACGTGTACATGAAACCTTAAGTAAATATTGTTTAATTTTGGATTCATTTGCTTTTATTAGAGGAAGAAATGGAAGTGTCCTTATAGTAAGATGGACTTCTTAAGCTCTTCGAAGACACTGAGTTAGAGTCTGTGAAGTTCTTGTGAATTACATTTCCTATTCAGCAAAGTTTGAGACCACTTGATCCATTGGAGAAAGAAGGGAAAAGCAACTGTTTTCTTAGATTTCTGATGCTTTTTTTTCTGGTTCCAGTTCTGGTTCTTTTTTTTCCGAGCTTGGAGCTTTCTGGAGCTTGGGATGCTGCCTGCTGCCCTCAATGGTTGTTGGAGTCCTTCGATTTCAGGGGGAGGAAGGAATGTTCTCTAATTATACAGAAAAGCAGCATGAGGGTGAGGAGTTCCCAGGATGTGGGACATCCAGTACTAAAACTGGTGCAGTCCTGATGGGTTACCCTAAGTATATCCATGTAGCTTCAAGCATCTGAAGGATAAACACAGGAATGGGGATGGAGAGGGCATGGAGACTAGTTTTATCTGGTGGTGTAGGCTCTGCCAGAAGATGTGGCAAAAACAACAGTGAGGACAGTCCGGAGGCAAGAGGATCTCAGCCAAAGAAGTTCATAGATAAGCTGTGCCCTTTGGAAAACACAGCAGATGGCTATAAAACACTGCAAAGACAAGCCTTGCAAATGCCTGCCAATACTGACTTATCACACAGAAGATTTACAAGCAGAAACCAGCAAGGCATAGATACCCCATGTCAGAGACATGTAAACAGAGTGAATCAGTGATAAGCCAGTCTTAGGCCCTCTTCTATAGCAATCTTGAAGATGTGAAACATTATTTAGAGAGGTCTGAGATGATTTGATTTAAATTTTAAGAATTTTGAAGCCAGTCTCAGTGGAAATGGGTATTTTGAAGCTCAACTCTGCTCTGGAGCAGTCCCAGGACTGAGAGAAGGCAATTGAGGTCCCTGTCATTGTCTACCCCTAGCCACAGCATACAATTGAGGGACTTCAATTTAAAGACTGAAAGTTGGAAAGCAGAGAAAAACCGCAAGTCACTGTCATTTTAGCACAGAGATGATGTAGCTTATAGGATTTATCTCTAGTTTAATTATTGTAGATGAGGGCCACTGATAATACATCAAAGTCACTATTAAGCTTACTGTGATGAGTCTTAGCTGATTAATTATCTGAAGAGAGTCATGTTATTTTGCTCTTTCAAGGAGATAGCTGTAAACCATATCTATACAATAGCACAGAATACTGACCACTTTTTTTTTGAGTAGATTCTTTTTAATGAAAAAGAAAAAATCTTCCATAAGGATAACTCTGAAATTCAAAGTAGTAGGTATGTTGAATGACTAGATGTGCCTTCTCAGTATCTGGTAAGGCACTTTATAGAATTGTATATATTATATGAATTATCACTAAAATTAAAAAAAAAGAATTTGGGAAATTTTATTCTATCAAAAATATCTACTTTCATGTTCCTGATGATTTCACTATCAGCTTGTTATTTATTTTTTCAAGAATGTTATAGAGACAATTTTCTTTAGTAAGTCAACTTTTGATTGCTTGAGTTAATTTCATCATTTATTATTTCCCCCCACTGCTCTTTCAGCTTTACCATTTTTTTATGTCTGACCAAAAAAAAAAAGTCTTCTCATTGACATGTTGACAACTTGATAAGTCACACACACACACACTATAAGGAAAATTGGACGAGAGTCCAGGATAGGACTAAGACCTAATTTACAATACTAATTTCCAGTCCATAAGTCACACACACACACACACACACACACACACACACACACGCACACACAGATGTGGAATCTCTGAGGTTCTAGCTAATGTCTTTATGATATTTTTATTCTTTACTGCACTTAAACTTCAAAGGACTCATACATTCCACCTTATGACCAACTTTTCTGACAATAGGATGAAGTAGGTGTCATTATTCTTATAAATTTACATTAAAGAAACTGAAGGTCTGAGAAACAAATTGATTTGTCCATAGTCACATGGTCAGTCCTTGAAATTCACCAGGACGGTACTCAAGACCTGTCCTGCTATCTCCTTTACATGTAGAAGAACCTTTGTTCTTTTAATTTATTGCTTTAAGATCTTTCATTGCACTTTTTACCAACCAGTGCATTTTTATGATAATGGGGCTATCATGCATTTAAATGGATTTCTGAGAGCAGCTGAGTAAATTAAGCTAGATAAATCACTGTAAATTATTAATTTACAACTGTGGAACTGATATAGAGCATCTGCTTATGGCAGCATGCCCAGGTCTTTTCCATTTTGAACCAACTGCCTGGCTAGTGAAACATCAGACAAACCTTATACATGTGTTCCTCTTAGTTTGTGATTATGAAACTTGAAGAAGTACCTTTTTGGAATATTTTATTTTTTTGAAAAATCCCTCTTGACCTCTAGTTTAATGTATTACATCTAAAACGAGGTCCACAGATGTTGTTGAATAGAGCAGAGAATGTTAGCCTCACTTCACCTGAAACATATTACATCATCAGCTGTACTGGCAGGCCAGAAAACTGTAAGAATGGAGACTGTCTGCAGATTGACAAAGATGTGAATAAAGAAGACTGAGAATTTTTACACTTGTTTCCTTCCACTCACTATCATGCCTCTGTTTATTCAACTAATGATATCAGTGAGAAAGTTGCTCATCTGAAATTTATTTCCCAAAATTTGCTATTATTTTGAGAAGCCCAAAAGTGTAGTTCCCTAATTTCTCATTGTATAAAATTAGGCTAGGGACCCCTGGCTTAAATGCTATCTCTTCATCCATCTTGATGAGGCTGAAAGTGGTGATTCTATTGTTTGTTCTTGTTTCTTTAATGTAAATCTTATTGCCCCAATTTCCTTGAGGGTAAGAGCCATGACTTATGCTTATTGATTATATAGCAAGTTTTTTGGTGAACTGATGAGTGATTAGACATTAGTAAAATCCATATCACTATGTTTTTGGTTGAAACTTTGTCTATCCAGATTAGATTAGAGAATCAGACTTAGACAGGAATCCTTACCAGGAATGTTGGGATTCCTTAGAGGAGGAGGCCTTCAGTAAATCTGTCTGAGTTGTCTGATCTGTTCATACCCAGTCTTGGGAATGGTTTATTCCCCTCGGATGAGATTGTAAAAAAGCAAAGTAGTTGAAAGCATGAGTTTAGAGTCAGATTCTAGTGGGTGTCATGACCTTCATGGGTGACCTCAGGTATGTTACTTAAATAACTGGTGATTCTCTCTCCTCATTATAGTATGGGCATACTAATGGTAAGTACCTCATCAGTGCTCAGAATAACAAATGTTTAATGGCTGCTTGGGATTTTATGGTTATTGTACCACCTCTCCATCTTCTCTTTATTTTTTATTGGCATCTTAAATGTACAAAATTCTTAAGGCTATTTACACATTCTTACCCAGCAATTTATTCTAGATTTATCTTCCTTCATTTTTAGAAACTTGTTTTCATTAGCTGAGCGAAAAAGCAGGCTCTCCTGTGAAGCATCGCATCACAAGTCTTCCCTCTGGTTCCTCTTTTGTAGGAAGTAGACAAGGGAGAATTACTTCCATTTTGATCTTCTTCTTTATTTCAATCTTATTTCAGACCTTTATTTTTATAAGAAGATGCCCATGCTTTGTCATTTCCTTTTTGGCCCATCTCCTTTTTTGACTTCCATTCATCCTTGGTCTGACTTTCTGCCCAGAGATAGTCCAAGACAGTGGTCACAACCTGCAAACCAAATTCAGTTTGCAGGTATGTGATTTAAAAAACATGTCAAATTGGTTGCCAGCACAGTAAAATATGAAAGCTTTCATGAGCACTTGGAGCTGTTTGTTATAGGCTCTTTCCATTCCCACCCTCCTTCCTCTCTGCTCTCTGGGGAGATCCTAACTAGCTTCCCACTGCACTCCCTCATCTGCTTCCCTCATCTGTACTTGGATAGGTATCTCATCCCTACCTGGATCCTGAAGGTGTTCAATTTTGTAATAGAGCAGGAAACTCTGAGCATAGAGACCCCGTGTGACATAATTACTTTAGAGTGTGAAGATCTAGTTAGCTACAAGTTCTTACCTCCACTACCTGTCTGATCATGGGCTGCTTCTTTATTTTTTTTTTGTCTTATTATCTTGTAGGGGATAAGGACACTTGATCTCTTTCTTTTATGGGATTATTGAGAAAAATTCAGGAGATAGTAGACATGAAAATGCTTTGTGAAGGACAATGCAAATATTGACTATGGTGACTGGCCTCCCTTGTTTATGTTATACAACTTCCCCAGGGTCCTTGGTGCTGCCTACACAAGAGTTTGTGCCAAATGTTCCCTCTGCCTTTGAATCTCTGAGTGTGGGAATATTTGCTCATGGATCTTAGAGGTCATGACACTATTAATCCAGGAAATTATACTTTTTTGTTTGTTTGTTTGTGACCTCCTTGAAAGGGGGAGGTAAAGTAGAGAAGCATCTTTATTGGACTGACTTGTAGGCAGGCCACCTTATTTGGTCAAGGGAAGAAGGTAATTCCTATACTCTTACCTTCTATGTTGGTTTTCACTACAAAAGACCTCATACACCCACATACTGCCCACAAGCTGGGATGACCCCAGGATAAATAAAATGTGCATTTTTCTTATTAATCACTAATATAAAAACACATGGTATTTCTATTGTTCTGTGCCTAGTTCACACCCTATGTAATTTTATACAGTTCCTACAGCCCTGACATGCCCTGAGCTACAAATGACATTGATTCACTGATGTATACATGTGTTATCTATTCTCAGTATCTACAGAGAGTTCTCTGGGAGTTGCCCAGGTGGTGACTCAGACCTTCAGAGAGCAATGCATAGAAAGGTCGCACACGAGGGGAACAATTTATGACTTAGAATGCTTCTTATTGATAATGACATTCGGGCTTGATCCACGCATCCATTTCTGTGAGAACAACCTCATGACAATTTCTAGCTGAATTTCTACATTCGCTTCTTAAATCAACTAAAATTCCATTAGAAATATGTCATTTTATGTCTGCTTTAAAAGATGAGCTCTTTAAAAGGGACTTCATTGTGATAGCATGCTTGACAAAAAGACACATGGTTGTAGAAATAGTTCTTGTATGGCTCTGAATGCAAAGAGGAAAACTTCACTTGTGAGAAGGCAGATATTTCACAAAAAAATACCAAGATCTTTGAAAAAATCCAGCTTTACAATTGTACTGAGCATGTGTTTATCAGCTTATGAGCCACATGCTAGTTGAAGAAAACAAAACAAGGTAAAATATGTTCAAAAGATTTTTTAAAAAGTTTCTAGGTTTAACAATATAATAGAATTTTGCTCAATTTCTAACTGAAGCTAATGTGCATAACTTTTCTTTGAGTTAAAGAGTTTTAGTAATAACATATTTCCTCAGTTCCACCCCATATTTAGCTTCCTAATTTTAACACATTTGAAATCAGGAAATAATACACTCTGAAGAGATTGTTGGTGGTCACTAAATATCCATGAGATCCTCTATATTCCCCAGCTTCTTTTCAGTTGTTCTGGACTTGAGAAATAGGAGAAAAAGTATTGTGTGTCATTTTCAGGTTGAGGCAGTTGAAAGTTTTTGAGCCTCTTTCATTTTTTCTCTATCCCTGACCTTGGAGGCCATGTACTCCAGATGGCATAGCCATAAGGGGAAGGTTGGCTGCTCAACCTGCATTCAACTATAATGTGAAAAAGAAATAAACCATTATCATGATAAGTAAAATTTGTAAGATTTATTTGTTATTGCAGTATAGCCTAGTCTATCCTGCCTAATGCAGACATTTAAGGTAAAGAAAAATTTTCCACTGAGAAAGCTAATATTAAATCTATAACAAATTTTACAATAGTTGTCATAAAACCACCAAAACATAAATTCTATTAATTTTAGTTTTAGTTGTAGATAGGAAACTTTTGAAAACAGTCTTTTATCTAGGGAAGTGGTTATCAATTAAAGGTGGGGATAGATTATAAGGAATTTCCTGGAGAACACTTTCAAATCCCCACCTCTACCCACCTTAATCTCTTTACATTTCAGATAACTTTTTTCCTACATATATTTGAGAACTCCAAATTAGAAAAAAAAAAAAAAAAAACATTCTGTGAGCATAGTAATAGTGTTTAAATTAAAATTTATGTCCTTCCCTTTGCTTCCATTTTTCATTTTATATATAAAAAAAATGTGTTGGAGGAGGCCAAGAAGACAATGGGATGGAATCAGGACTATAGAGGAAGCTGAAGAGGAGACCTGTCATGTCAAGGATAAGAAAGCGACAAGAAGGGGACATGGGGAGGATTGAGGTGATGACCAGTGTAGAGACTGGTTACATAAAAGGGATTGAGCAAAATAAATAAATATATTGAAGATAATAGAATCCAACTTTCTCATCCCTGAAGAAGATAATTATAAATATGAAAAGAGGCAATGCCAGAATAAACCCTCTACTGTTGTATTGTATCTATCTATCTATCTATCTATCTATCTATCTATCTATCTATAGAGAGAGAGTGTGTAAACAGATGCATAAAGATAAAAGAGATGTATATTTATATGAGGGGGATATGCATACATACATATATTTCCTAGCTCTCTCTATGAAAAGACCTAGTAGCAAGCATACTGTAGTAGCGATGAGTATATCTTGTATTCATATCTTAATTGCTGAACAACATTCTCCACTAAGAGACCCAGGACTTCTTGGAAAAATGGCTGATTCCAGGTTAGGGCAGGGTAAATATAAGACAGGCTTGAAATATCTTCTTCTACCAGAAAATAAGAAAATGCCATAAAATGACAGAGACTTGTGGAAAGGACACAGAAACCAAGTAGAAGGGCTCCCACTGGTCAAACTTCAGATAAATTGAGAATCAAAAATAAATAATGATAGCAACAGATTATAACCCATTGAACAAAATTAGAATCCTTGAGTTCATTCTGATGCAAATAAATGAATGAATAAATACATTGGGGTAGGGGAAGGTAAAGTTTTTAATAATAGAATACAACTATGAGATGTAGAAAGAACTATGAAATCAGAAAATAGTAATAATTGATTCAAGCAAGAATCATCCATGGATTCTAAAATTAGTGGGTAGAAGTTTGATAAAGAGCAAGGTATTTGCCTATTCTCAGAGTATCTCACCACAAAAATACTCATAAATTATAAAGGAAAATAGAAACTTTACAGTGGAGAAATCTGAAAGCCCCCCAAACAAGTGATCATAGTTAACATTAGCTGTGATTAAACTCAGCAAGATTCTATGTCTTCTAAATAAGTCACTGAGAATAACACCAGATCACTTCTGTGGGATTCCTGACCCAAATGCATAACTTTAACCCAATCATGAGAAATCAGATAAACACAAATTGTGGGAAATTTTACAGAATGACTGTCTGTTCTCTTAAAATATATTGAGTCTTCAAAAACAAGGAAAAACTGAGCAGTTCTTCTCTAGTGAAGGGAAATAGAGACATGATAGCTAAATGCAATGTGAGGTCTTCAGTTTGATCTTGGACCACTGTGTGTCCTTCTTTCTCTCTTTTTTCCTCCTTCCCTCCCTCCCTCCTTCCCTCTCTCCCTCTTTCCTTCCTCTTTTCTTTCTTTTCTTTTCCTTCCTTCCTTCCTTCCTTCCTTCCTTCCTTCCTTCCTTCCTTCCTTCCTTCCTTCCTTCCTTCCTTCCTTCCTTCCTTCCTTCCTTCCTT
>NW_006441950.1:1087670-1093176 GCF_000325575.1 Pteropus alecto | reverse complement strand
TTCTTTCTTTCTTTCTTTCTTTCTTTCTTTTCTTTTTCTTTCTTTCCTCTCTCTCTTTTTCTTTTTGCTATAAAGAATATTATTGGATAAATAGTGAGACTTGAATGAGGTGTGTGGATAATAATGTATTAATGTTAATTTCTTTTAATTTTTTGTGGTAAAAATGCATAACATAAAATTTACTATCTCAATCATTTCTAAATGTTCAGTTCAGTAGTTTTAAGTATATTCGCATTACTGTTAATGTTAACCTCTAAATTTGGATGGTTATACTATCGTTGTAGAAAATTCTCTTCTTTCCCTTTAGGAAATATGTACTTTATGAGTAAAAAATTTATGTGTATACTATATATGAGCACAGATATATAAAAAAGAAAAAAATGATAATGCAAGTGTGGTGAAATAACAATTGGAAATTCTAGATGAAGAGTATACAGGAGTTCTTTCTCAGCTACTATCCCACTACATAAGAAGCCTTTTTCTCATTCACTTTTTGTGAGTCTAGGTTTCTGAAAAAAATTATTACTGAATAGTAAAATGGAAATAATAAACAGAAAGCTAAGAGAGAAAAACTAGTATGTCTAATATGCATCCTTCTGAGACATAATGAAGAAAATCAAATTCTCTTTGTTATTATTGAGTCCCAGATTTACCCCAGCCTCTGTAAAGCTTAGCTTCATTGTTCTCCCCTTGTCTAGGCTTCCCTCCTCAACCCAGCCTGGCCTTTACTTCTTGGAAGTCTAATAGCAACAAAAGTGATTCTCCATAGTATCAAAATTTTGTGTTGGTTGCTGTGTATGGTTCACAAAAGCAATTTTTTCAATTGTGGTAAAATACATGCAACATAAAATATGCCATCTTGTCCATGTTTAAGTGTACAGTTCAGTGACATTAAGTACATTCACATTATTGTGCAACCATCACCACCATCTAGTCATACAACTCTTTTCATCTTGTAAAACTGAAACTCGGTGCCCATTGAACATGAACTCCACCCTCCATCATCCCAACCCCTTGGCAACCACCATTTTCCTTCTGTCTCTATGAATTTGACTACTCTAAGTACCTCTTAGAAGTGGAATCATACAGTATTTGTTCTTTTGTGACTCTTATTTCAGTTAGTTTAATGTCCTCAAGGTCTATTCATGTTGTAGCATGCATAAGAATTTTCTTTCTTTTTAAGACCAAATAATATTCTACTGCATATATATATACTACATTTTGTTTATCCATTCATCTATTGATGACCCCTTGTGTTGTTTCTACCTTTTGGCTATTGTGAATAATGCTGCTATGAACATAAGTGTACAAATATCGGTTTGAGTCCCTGCTTTCAGTTTTTGGGGTATATATCCAGAAGTGCAATCGTGGAATCATACAGTAATTTCATGTTTAATTTTCAATAGTGGCTGAACTATTTTACATTCCCACCAACACTGAATAATTGTTCCAAAGGATTTTAGTTTTTATCTCCTTTTTGTCTCCTGGTCAATAGGCTCACACTGGTAAACACTTTGATATTATGGTATTTAAGAAGTTTTGTATAAGATCATCATCACAGTGTACACTTTGTCTGCTGTCAGCCTCACTACATGATTCATAATTAAGCCTTGTGTGCTAAATAGCTCATCTCACAGCATATTATTCATAGAATTTGGAATCATAGAGTATGAGAGTTAGAAGGAAACCCAGTATAAGTTACAATAGGCAGATAGGTCTCTTCAAACCTGTTCCAGTTATATCATTCAGACCTGTATTTAAAGAGCTTTGAGGGTATGTGAAGGGATATAAAAATATTGCTAAGCATATTTTAAAATATTCCAAAACAATAATAAATGGGCTCCTTAAAGTTATTCATATGTCTCAGATAAACAAGAAAGGTAAGAAAAAGTATTAAAGAAATCTCTATCTTGTTTATAAAACAAAAACAAAAAATGCCAGGAGATTTTTAGTACTCTTACTATTAGAATTAGCATTTTCTAATGACAAATGATAGATGAGCTTTACTACAAACCCAGCATTTAGAAGCATTCAAGAAGCAATATGAATCTCCTTTTATTTACTTCAAGAAGATTAGGCAGCTGGCAAACCCAGTGGAGACCCAATTCTATGGTTCTCTAATGTCTTGGTGTTGGAAACAGTGATTTAGAACACATACAGATGGCTTGCTTCTGTTTCTACATGTTTTACCTGCATAACCTGTCCCTGAAGCATTCACTGCCTCTTGGGGGATTATGAGAATGGATGCCATGCTGAGATGGGTGGCAGTCTACATTTTAATTCTTTTAATTTCTTGCTCCACCCTTGAACCTACATATCTACATCGCTGAAAGCAATCAAGTCACCACTGATTTGTTATTTTGAGGAGTTCCTTATGTTTTAGGATCTATAAATGGAGACTGATGGTGGAGGGTAGAGTTTTAAGGGCTGAATGGAGCAGCAATAGGACTTGAAAAACTGTGCTTGGTTACTTTTTATAACACAGGAAGGCTGATACAAGTCCAGAAAGACCAGCCCTTACCTGGTAAAATAAGCCATTAGCAGGAAAACCTTGGAACAGGTTTTCGACCTGGGTTGCACAATGAAATTATTGGGGGAGCTTTTAAAAATCCATCTTTCCAGGCCACATCTAAGACAAATGGGGGAAAAAAAATCTTTTGGGAGATACCTCAGGCATTCATATTTTTAAAAATTTCCTAGGTGAGTATGATACACATTGAAGTTTGAGCACTATTGCTCTAAGACCACACTCATGTATTACATGTGTGATACATTCCAAAAAGTATAATGATTTTCAGGTAATTATTAACATTTCCTTAAAAAATGTTGAATAAAGAAGATGTGATACATTTACACAAAGGAATATTACACAGCCATAAGAAAGGAAGAAATACTGCCATTTGCAACAATGTGGTTGGATCTTGAGATAGGAAAAATTGAGAATCATATGATTTCATTCATATGTGAGATATAAAACTGAAAACAACAAATAAACAAAACAAACAAAGACGCATAGACATAGACAACAGTTTAGAAGTTACCAGAGGGAAAGGAAGAGGAGGAAAGGTAGATAAGGGTAAAGAGGGTCAAATATATGGTGACAGCAGGAAATTTAACTTTGGTGGTGAACACACAATGCAATATATGTGACATATTATTGAATTGTATACTTAAAACATATAATATTATTAACCAATATCACCTCAATAAATTTAATAAAAAAATAAAAATAAATTTTAAAAAATTTATCCTAAAAGCAAAAAAAAACCCAAAATACAAAAAACAAAAAAACAAAAACAGTACACCTTTGCAAACAACAAAATTGGATGAATGAATAGATACAAAATGTTAGCAATAGTTATCTTTGCAAACCAGAGTAGCGCTATGGTTGATTTTTTGTTTTGTTTCGTTTTGCTTCTCTATATTTTCAAAAATTTCTTAGAAGTAAACTGCCAAACATTTGTAATAAAAATTATACAATTTTTTAAAAAAGGAATAACTTATAGATAACTTCAAATTTGCTCATAAGGAGACAGACAACATTATTTAAAGATAAGCGAGGGAATTGTCTTAGGACATAAAGAGGCCTGGTGTATACTTGGAACAGCATGCAAAAATGATATGGGGTCCCGGCAGCTCACTGGGGCAGGGCATGGACAGGAAACTGCCCCTTTGTTATAATTCCGTGTGAGTTTATATCTGTCACTACCAAGGCAAAAGGTAAGCTCAGTAATGTGCCATGCTTACTACCTCCCAGATACCAGGTGAGAACACACGGTGCCACGGAGCTTTCCGCTTCCAGATTTGGTAGTGACTTTCCAGATGACTCAGGTCACTAGCCTAAAGCTTCATTGCCAGCCCCTCCTCTGGAGTGTGTTTGCTCTGATAACATTCAAAATAGTGTTTGTGAAAGGCCTGGTTTCTCTCTAGCAAAAACCCTCTGTGAAAAGTGTAGGGTATCAAGATTTGAAGACACTTCAGATGTAAAATCATGAAGAAGCTCTGCCTAGATTTTATAGATTGTGTCATGAAGTTCCAGGACATTCTGCCACTTTACCTTGATTTTAAAGGCTGTTGTGGTGTAATTTTAGAAATACTGTTCTTTGCTGATCTTCTCCAGCTGACAGTAGAATTCCTGGTCTTACCTCTTTTCATGTAACTGCCTGCCTGCCTGTGTTAAATAAGGCAAGGTCAAAGAAGCAGCTTCATTATGTTTATTAAATATCACAATGTACCTTTAGACTTTTTCCTTTCCCAGAGCAATGATATGTACTCAGGAATTTCAGAGGTGAATGAGTAGTCATCTTCTCCTGGTAGGCTGGGTACATCTGGCCAAATATAGTGGCAACTTCCCAAGGGCAGAGAGAAAAGGTAGGGATTAGAGATTTTTAACTAAATTTTTTTCAATCAAGTGTTAAAGGGAAGGTTGGAATAGAGAAAAGTTACTTCCCTCCAGCATATTTCAGGACATAGCTTATTATGGCTGAGGCTAATCATTCAGCCTTGCTTGTTTTCCCTACCCCTACACAAAGCTCTGACAGCCCTCTCTCCAACATGGTCTGATCTCGGAAGGGCCTCCCTCACTCTTAGGCCCCAGGCCCCAGGTTATTATATAGGCTGCCGCCTACCGGGCTCTTTGCCCAGTGAGAAGAGGAAGCAAAGGCAGCCTTCTTTATGTCCCTTTTGTAAACACGTCTTCTCCAATCTTATCCTTTAGTTTTATTGGTTTGCCAGTTCTCACCATTGGCATCTGAAATGAAGGATGGGAAGAAAGAGTGAGGGAGAAAAGAAAGAAGAGGTGTCTGCCATTGCCTTGTTTGCATACTTCAAAGAATTTACTAATGAGTCTTCCTATTGTCTAAACTCCTTCTCTGTACCTGAGTTTTGCAATCTATACACCTAGGAAGATCACAGAGAACTGAAAGGAGCCTTACGCAACAGGACAAAACAGCATACCCTACCCCGCCGCCCCCCATCCTCCATCCTGCCCAGTGGAATCAAAGGGATGATTGTCAAAAAAAATGAATATGATTTGGAGGACTCATACAGCTATTGGAACAGGTTCATTGAAAGAGGAAAGAATGTACATAGTTGGGGGAAGGCAAGAAGATGTGGAAAGAGAGTTGTCGAAAGACAAGTCAAAATTAAATCCTATTAAGATAATCTCTTGATATACCAACTTACCCTTATTGCCAGACATCCTCATACAGTTGTGAAACCAAGCATAATAATATGAATTTCCTTTCCATATCTATTCTCTTTTCACTTCTCTATCCTGTAGGCCACTGGTTGTCAACTGGTGGGGACAATGTTGGTGATTAACATTTGGCAAGATTTAGAGATATTTTTGGTTATCACAACAGGGAGGAGGGGTTACTGCATCTAGTGGGTAGAGGCCAGGAATACTGCTAACTATCCTACAGTGCACAGGATAGCCCCTTACAACAAAGGATTATCCAAAATGTCAAAAGTGCCGAGGTTGAAAATCCCTTGTATAGGCATTTAT
>NW_006441950.1:1057721-1087643 GCF_000325575.1 Pteropus alecto | reverse complement strand
AGCAATATTTATGCCCCTTGATATGTCTTCTGACAAGTGTTTTGTTGCTGTTTCGTTTATGTGAAGTTTTATCCATACGTTCATCACCACCATATATACCCCAATTGTCAGACTGAGGGAGTCTGCCTCAGAACTTCCAGAACCTTAGAAATATCTCATGAGTTTCATACACAGCCTTTCTTTCTTTCTTCTCTTTCTTTTCCTTCTTTCTTTTCTTTCTTTCTTTCTTTCTTTCTTTCTTTCTTTCTTTCTTTCTTTCTTAATAGATCTATACATCTGCTATGTTATTATTCTTCCTTTATTATTTTCAACCTAAGTTTTTCTCTTCCACCTTATCGAATTTTCCTCTATAAATTCTATCACTTATTTTCCCATCTTTCTTCTGTTATGATCATGAGTCAAATCCAAATTTATAATAAAATGCCCCATTATTTCTAAGCCAGGATTGGGGGTAATGTCAGACCAGAGCAAGAAATTTAAGAATCATTTATAAAATTATGTGTCACATGACCACAGCCTTTTGTGGATGTCTTACTGTAATAGGAGATATTTTTATTTTCTGGTTGCTGCTATTAAGTCAGCAATCAAATCCCTTTGCATATAAGACTACCACAAACAGAGGGATGTTTTACTACAATTGAAACTTGACTCCTTGAGAGGGAAGAAAAAGTGGGTGAGAGATTTCTTTCAGAATCATATATAACTAGATAGTTGTGAATAATTATTTAAAGTTGTGACAAAAACAAAAAGCATTAAATACTAAAAAAAGCATCATAAGAATTTGTGTGAAGTTAGAGGAATCCTCACTTTATTAATGCTATCAATAAAGTCATCATAAGGACTCATTTAAAGATTATAGTGTTCAAGCCAGCAACAGTGTCCAAATGGCTGAACATCTAGGTCATAGGCCAAGGCAGGTTAATTTGAAGAGATTTACAGAGTTGAAAAAGGTTTAAGACATATGTGTGCAAAGATTTATATTTGTACATCAGTGACTATATTCAGATACAGAATAATACATCAATGAGAAAACGTTCTGAAACCCTACATACTATATATGGAGAATGTCTGAGTCTTTCTTCAACATCATTCCATAAATGCCTTAATTCTTCCCACAACATGAAACGATGAGGTGGCAACAGTGCAACATATGGCTTACAGAACACAGTACAATAAGTACTAGACCATCTGTGTGCTCAAGGAAGAGAGTCACTATTTCCTAGCTAACATGCAAAACACCATGATACCATACTGCACCCACAAACTGTGTGATTATGGTGGGGAGATACTGGAAATGTGACAAAGATACCCTTAGTGAGCAGAATGCTTCATTTCCACATTTCTTTTGCTTGCATGTGATCCATGTAAAATAAAGGACTACTGATATAAGTATTTGCATGTGCATGTCTGTGTTGTGTCTGTGTGTAGCTATGGTTGTGGCTATGTCTATGGAAATTTTTAGACAGAGACCTAGCTTAGGCGCAACTATGGAGGACTAAGACTTCCAGTATGTCCTGGACTAAAAAAAATGCCCTAAAATCTGGTTTGAAATACAAAATGAATCTCTTTGTTCTACTAGTGCTTACTAAAGCTACGCGTGCCTTTCAACAACCCATGAACATTTACCGAGTTCTTGCTATATGTCGGTCACCCAGATAAACACTGAATATACATGAATGAATGAAACAAACATTGTCCCTTTTCTCATAGTCTAAGTAGTCACTTGGTTGCTCACTTTCTTTATTTCTTTCTCCTTTAAAAGCTTCCATGAAATTTTATCCTAGATTATGACAGAAGGCTAGGGAACACAAACAGCAAAGATGTCATAAAAGACACCATAAAAACATATGAGATGCTTATCACAAACTAAAAATATTTCGATTTGAAAATCTATAAGAAGATTTCATAGGAAAATGTAGATGCATAAAGGACAGCTTGAGTTTAAGCATAATCTATCATTGGGAATTTATACCCCTCTGGATATGTCAATGAAGTAGAAGAATGTGGGGCTGTGAAGTCATCTGGGAATAAATTCATCCTCAAGGGAGACAGAGCTGGTCATTTTAGTTGTATACCAGTAACCAAGCGCCCTCCCAAGAAAGAAGAAGTGGCTCTGAATATACCCTCAGGTGGGCAGGCCACATAAATCCATACCACCCAACCCATGAGAATTCATTTCTGAGCCTTGTGAAAAGAGGGACTGTGATCATAGGTGAAGACACTGTCTTCATGAAGAGACCGTGGGATCCAGTGCTCAGTGACCAAGTGCAGTAGAGAGTGCATAGATGTAGGAAGCACAGAGTGTCTTTGGCAATAAAAGGATCAAAGAGCACACAGTATGCTTTTGCATTTTGAGGGCTGGTGGTTGTAGACACAATTGAAAATGACATTGCTGGCTTAAACATCAGTGTTATCCCTGAGTACCACTTTCAAATGTTCTTCTTGAAGAGATCTTGCTATGGGCAGAATTATGTCTGCCTCCACAATTTATGTGTCGAGGTCCTCACCCTCAGTACCTCTAAATTTGACTATATTTGGAGATAGGATCTTTGTAAAGGCCATTATGGTAAAACGAGGTCACATGAGTGGGTCCTAATTTGATCTAACTGTCTCCTTGAAAGAGAAAATGGATGCACATACACAGAGCAAGAGACAACAATGTGAGAAAACAATGAGAAGGCGGCCATATACAGGCCAAGGTGTGGGGCCAATGTTGCCAACACCTTGATCTCAGATTTCCAGCCTCCAGAACTGTGAGAAAATAAATTTCTATTATTTAAGCCACCTAGTCTGTGGTATTTTGTTATGGTAGTTCAAGCAAACTAATACAGACCATGGTAAGAATAAAAGGTTAGAAAAGAGTTAGAGGATTCTTTACAAGTACCCATGAAAGAAGTCTCTGAACCTGCCAAAATAACTCGGTATTTTCAGGGAAGGCTCAAGGATGAGCATAATGTAGGTGGAAATATGTGCTGTTTACAAGCACCAATAGAAGTTAATGTTCATTTTCTTTCACAGTCTCTCAAGGTTTTAATTAAAAAAAATCTGAAGTATATTTTCTAGAGTTTAGGAAAAAAAGATTAATCCTTGCCTATTATTTTGTAGCTGTCCTAAGTTCCTTTTGTGATTTAGCTCATGCAAATTTTGAAGAGCATGGAGAACATTCTTTTAGCATAACAATACTAATAATGTATTGATGACTTATTTTGTAGCAAGCATAGCACAAGGAATTTTGCATGGATGATTTTTAATTTGAAAAACAAACAAACTTGTAACATAGAAATTGGTATTCCTCAAATTTAAAGGTAGAGAAACTGAGGTTCAGAGAGGCCAGTGTCTTGTCCAAAATCATACCATGAGAGGTGCCAGATTGATAGCTTGTCTCAGGTGAGTCTGGCTGCAAATACCTGTTCTTCCTACTACATTGTAATCCTTTCCAAATTGCCATCTATGTATAGGAAAAAACTATTCCAGTGGTTATACCGGTACTTGATACTTGGTGATATTTGTCAAAAGGTTTGAGACCCCAGGCTGAGAAAACTAGGAGAGAGGAAATTGAAGCAGGAAGCTGAAAATTTTTCAGCAGAATCCAAAATGCACTTGGCAGAGCAGAACAAAGAGGCTGACCACAGAAATACACCAAGTCTTTTGTTCTGGCAATGCTGGTGGCCATGGATGCAGCTTTGTCCTCAAAAACAGCATTTTTCCCAACCTCTGGACCCATGGTTTCCATCAGCCTCAGCTGCCAAGACAACAGGTAACAGATTATAAGATATTTGTTCTTCGCCCCACAAGGTCATCTGTTATGTCACCGGAAGGTCTTGAGGAACGGTCAATTAAAGCTTAAGCACCCCCTGGAATTAAACATTTGAGCTCAGAAGTCTCAGAGAACTAGTCTCATTGAAAATGAGGGAAGTTTAATTATTTTTGAAAGCTAACAGAAGTCCAGGATGTGAGGATGTTTTCTTTTTTGTGTGCATGACAAGCAATCATGGGGGAAGATTGTGTGAGTTTAGAGGAGGGAAGAAAGGTAGTTACTATTTTGGTGCCTGACAGTAGAAACATAGACACACAGAGGAGACTAACCCTCCTTGAAGTTGCTGATCAGAGGTCATGCCAGAGGCTGTGGGGAGTGGCTTTAGGATGGGCTTTGCTTGGGAAAGCCTTGAGGTGATAGTGCCAGAAGGAGGGCACACCTCTGCTTTCTTTGATTTTCTTTCCTGTAGAGGTTGGGGTATGTGGAGAGAAGGGCAAAGAAGTTGGTAGAAGGATCAGGATATAACTTCTCTGTATGAAAGCATTAGTGTAATCAAGAAATGACCTGTGGTTAGTTTCATGGAAGGGTGTGTGGCTGTGTGTGTGTGTGTGTGTGTGTGTGTGTGTAGCAACACATGGCAGAAATTAATTTTTTTGTTGTTGCAATGATTTGCTCATGCGAGAAGCTATTGAAATTTTAGTAAAATGATTAAAATTGTTTCTAAACCAGTTAAGCACAAAATCTAAAAAAAAAAAAAAAAGAAATTTCAAAAAGTTGGAAAGAAAATTGAATGACTTGAGTGATGTCTAGAAGACAACACACCCAGAACTGTTCATAAGGTTTCACCTCTACCAAGGATTTTGCAGGATTTATCTTATGTTTCTTCTCACTGTACAACTGGAAAAACTGAAAAATAGAACATGCTGCTCTACTTTCTAGCTTATGTTCTTTTCAATCTTTCTCCATTCTTCAATTCTGTGCAGATATTATTCTAGCTTAGCTATAAAAAAGTACGTTAGAAAATTATATATATATTTTCAATTCTATATGGGTTTGCAATATAGAAGAAAGATGCAACATGACTATTAGGTGATATAGTTACAGGGATATAAAGTACAGCATAGAGAATAAAGTCAATAATGATGTGAAAACTATATGGTATCAGGTGGGTACTAGACTTACCCGGGAGATCACTTTGTAAGTTATATAAATGTCTAACCACTATGCTGTGCACAAGAAACTAATATAATATTAAATGTCAACTGTAACTGAAAAATAAAAAATTAAAGTCCCTATCTATTAAAAGTTGACATTCCACTGGTTACAAGAGTCTAATGAGAATACATAGCTGGAAAAGGCTTCCTGAGTGAATCTCAAGTGAATCACTGAGAGAAAATGTAGAACTTGAGCTAGATAGAAAGTAAGTTTGGACAAGGGAAAAGAAAGAAAATGGAACTCAAGATTCAGGTGGGTGATCTGTATGGCACACGGAAGACTATTGTGGAGAATAGATCCAATGTTCACAGATGGGTGACATAATTAATGATGACGATGGTAAAAAAGTTCAGTGAAAAATACACGGCATGAGCATCATAAAATTTTTAAACAAATTCTATATCTTCAGTCGTTTTGTTCTATAATCAGGATTAATGTGAATAATATTTTCAGAGGGCATAGGCCAGCTCCAGAGGAAAAGTTGAGGGTTGTTTCTTCAGACATCTGCTTTATCAGAAGCTCTCTCCTGTTGGGATGCCACTCTGCACACATTATGATAGTCTATCCCACCTGGCAATGGCAGATTTCTGGGCCCTAACTTTTGGGATTTGGCAGACGACAGCACTGTGGCAATTTACAAGGTGAAGAACCATGAATACCTAGTTTAACCTGGAAAGCTATAGTCTTTCTATTTCTCAGCCCAGATTAAATCTGGAAGCAGTGTATCATTTATTTCTTTAGGTTGCTTAGAGCACTTCAATCCTCTCAAATATTCTTTGGGTGGTTATTTACTGAAAAACTCAAAAGATGGCTGAGAGTGGTGCAATCTATTTTCTAATTAATACAATTTATTTCCTGAAGGCTTTGAGCAAAAAACCTTGGGAATTTTGGTAAAAAATTTAAAAAATATAATTTCTTATAAATTATAATTCATATAATCTCTGATAAAGAATAGTTCACAATATGGTTGATAATACCCTCTCTCATCTATCTATCCATCCATCCATCCATCCATCCATCCATCTATTTATCTATCTATATAATTTACTAATTTTTGGTCAAATATTTCTTGTAGAAACAGTTGTTGAGAAACTGTAAAACATTTTTCTCAAAAAAAAAAAACAAAGCTAAAATGGTTATGTTTCAAGTTAATCCATAGACTTAATCTGCAAAGCAATTGATTTTGAGTATTGGTAGTACTATCTATACTAATCAGTGTTTGACGCATATGGATGCTTATGAATACAATATTTTCATTCTTTCTTGTTCCCACTCATTCACAGTAAACTCTTTTAAAGAAATAAGAAAGGAACTCATGTCTATTGCAGTTTGACTATATAAAAGTACTTGTACTCATTAATCTCATAAATTCCACCAAATCTTATAGAGTAGTAATCTCCCATTTACCAAATTGGGTTACTCATTATTTCTACAGCAAAACGAGATATGAGTTCCAAGGTGCAATGCCAAGAGCAATTCTCCCTCCTTTAGTAGAACTAAGGATTCTTTCTATTTCTCAATGCCTCTGGAGACAAGTCTAAGGACATATTCTCTCCATGAGACATCCAGGATCAGGAAGGGGACATTGGTAAGCCACATGCACAAAGGCTGTATCAGCTACATATTACAGAAGGTAGAAAATGAACTCTGTCCTGATTTCTCTCCATTATAAGTCTATATGTGGAATAACATATCCTTTGTTCTCCATTGATATGGAATCAGTTTTGCCACCAAATAAAAAATATCTTAATTATTGAGCATTTTCCTGGAATTATTTAGAGGAAAATATATTATCTTCATTTTTGGACATATAAGCAAATCTTTCAGTGCCCTCTACCCACAATGAACCCATAAACATGCCCCAAAGAGAGCCAGCTATAAATATATGCCAGGTTCAGTGACATTCTAAGTCATTTTATGATAACATCAATCAGATAAAAACTCTTTTATTTTTCCTTTCAACTATTCCCTCCCTAACCACTCCTTGATCATGCCTAGGTTGGAAAACTGGTAAACAAAGTGAGGAAATAGAGAAGAACCAAGCCCAATTTCCTCTACTCTTACGCCACCACCATTGTAAGGCAGCCCCCAGCTCACTCGGCTGGGGGAATGGGACTGAAGATTTAATGTAGCATCAAGTCTAGAGTCCTGTTTCTCATTTGAACTGAGCATTGTAATTGCCTGATTAAGTTTGCTTCTTACCTTAACAGTATTGGTGGGATTTCCTATTACAAAACAGTGAGCAGAAAGTTATGGAGATGGCCTGATTTTTTTTCATCCAGGAGCAGGGAAGGACTACCTTTAAACCTCATCGAACAGGTTTAAATGGGTAATAGAAGAACAAAAATAAAATTGCTTTTATGACTACTTACCTAAGTGTTGCTTTTCAATATACCAGTTATACAGTTATCAAAATGCTTCTTTGTCTTTCAAGTTCACCAAGTTCACTTACAATTATTTCACTAAATAACATGGAGCAGATTCACAGTGAAAACCTGAAGCAGAAAAAACCCATTTAGACTTAACTGTTTGCAAAAAAAAAAAAAAAATCTCCTGGGTAGTGGGTCCATCTCTTTTTTCTTGTATGGTCTTCCTTGTTTTCTCTTATTTGAGGCTTCCTGGGTGATTCTGATACCTTTCATTCCTTCTTGTCTATACAGGGAGCATTTTGCCAGATCTTTAACCATGACTTTTGTTCTGAATCCATGATAAGCCCAACCCTCTGCTTCCTTCAACTTGGACTGCCTTGCCTCCATGGGAGGTGAAAAGGAAATCAGTTTCTGCCATTCTGCATGTCAAAGGAGGTTTGTTTACCTTACTAGTAAAGTCAATAGAGGGCTGACTTCCTGCCAAAGACTGCATTCTGGGACAACTGCAAAGCTGATAATAGCATTGGTTATAGGCAATTGTTCTGAAAAATATGCTAACGGTGTACCTGATAACTTCTTTTCCCTGTAAACTTGTCTATTGAGGAGGATGTGTGGGGATTCAATGGACCAGGGAGATTTAGGTTGCACTTCGCCCACTGCCCTGCTCAAAAGAATCTTTTGGTCTCACCAGTTTGGGAACCATACTGTGGAAATACACTGAGGCTCCTGGAGAGAAGTGCTTTGGGAGACTACACTGCCCTATCCTGACCCAGGACCCATGACTACACCCATACAGGAGATGAGTTGAGAGGAGTTCACAATCAAGACAGGTCTGAGGTTCCCAGTGAATTTTCTCTAATGCGCCTTTGTTATTTTGACAAACTCCGTTCACAGAACAGGATGACTCCATTTTTTCCTGACTCTCAGTGAGATTAGCCAACTCAAGCCTCATGTTGGCCGTTAAGGTTTAAACTATGTTCTTGTAGCATATCAACTTTGTCCTGTTGGGATCCTGACCACACTTATAATTTGTTGCTTAATATCTATCTTTCCAGAAGGATGTCGGGGAAGAAAAGGGCCTTTTCCCTTGGCCATTCATGGCATTTCCTATATCTGCCACTTAGTAATGCTCAAATAATATTAAATAAATGACTTTGGAAATGGTGCTACAATGCTCGGAGTATGGCATATTTACAGTTGCTGCCTCTTGTTTAGCAACTGGTTGAGTGTAAGAAACGAGTTTAGAGTCCAGATTTCTGGATTCCTGTCCTTGTTTGTGTGTGTGTGTGTGTGTGTGTGTGTGTGTGTGTGCGCGCGCGCGCACGTGTGCCAATCCCTACCACATTCTGTTGCCCTCCAGTTCTCTTCCAAGTAAGTGGTAAACTGGTAAACATGACATATCTCCAGAAAATTATATGAATAAATGGAGAGGAGTGAATTAACCAGAATATTTTTAAACAGCATACATCATTTCCCTCACTGTAAACACTATACACAGAGCTACAAGGAGAAGAAGAAAGCAATGTGCCTACTGCAGCAATAACTATTGTAGGGCAGCAACGTTACTAAAAGAATAAAACAACATATAATAGATACATTTAAATGCAGCTAGGACAAAAAAAAGTTCTCCATAGACATAAGCGTTTTGGTAAAAAACCAAATACTAAAAAATCAAGAGGAAAAAACTAATCGTCGTATGCCAATCTCTTCCTCAACATGCTGACTTGACCATGGAGAATGAGACCTATGTAAAACCAAAGGCACAAATGCTGAAGTACAGCGTTTCCACACAGGAGCAACCTGATGTCCCATTGATTTGGATCCTCCAGAATCTTAACAAATGTGATGCAGCAGAGATTAAAAAGAACTCAGGGATTTTTGTCTCAGAGTACACAGTCCATCTCTCTCTTCTTGAATCATTCACATATGAAAATAACCATTAAAAAAAGACTTTTTTTCTTCTGTAGCAACGGAACAAGATTGACTCAAATAAAAATCATGAATATAGAGGACAATCTAGTGATGGCCAGAGGGGAGGGGAATTGGGGGACTAGGAGAAAAGAGTGAAGGGTTAAAGAAGTACAAATTAGTACTTGATAGATTGTCACGGGGAAGGGGAGCACGATGTAGGGAATGTAATTAGCGTTAATGTAATGGCTAGGTGTAGAGCCAGGGGAGAGAAAAAGCAACCAGGGGGATTATTTTATAAAGTATATAAATATCTAACTAATGTACTGTATACTTCAAACTAATAATAAAAATAATTATTAAAATAAAGAATAAAATACAAAATTCAGTTTGTGGGGAAAAAACAAACAAACAAAAAAAGCAACTCTTTTCCAAAAATGACAACGCAGGCATAAGTATTTGAAAAACACCATTGCTTGACCTGTAAAATCTATTTATCAATGGTTGGAAGGGAAAGGAGATGAGTATAAGCAAGCATTCAATGCCAGATGTGCCTCAGGCACTTTAACACATATGTCGTTTAATTCTTGTAACTCTTGTGAGGTTTTCTTCTTTTAAATAATTTCCACATTTTATAATACAGCAAATAAAATCAGGTAGAGTAAGCAGCCTTACCTAGGTAGCAGAGTGGGATTTAAACTCCGACTCCTGACATCCAAATGCAGCTTCACTCTATCCAGGACTCAATGATAGATGGCCCTGGAAAGGCACAGGCTGGGCCTAAACTTGGCCTGCAGCTGAACCCGTCAGGACTGTGCCACTGGACACCTACTGCACAAAACCATGCTAATAAGACCGGGAGACTTAAGAGTTTTGCTTAGTACATAGAAATAGACACAGAAAGGCAGCCAAAATGGGAAGACAAAGAAGCAGAAACCATATGAAAAAGCAGAACATAGATCATGGAAAAATGGAGTCAAGCAATGTCACAGATGCATGTTCAAAATACTGGTTATAAAGATGCTCAATGAAATTAAGAGAAGAGTAGATGAATTCAATGATAACTTTAATAAAGAGATAAATAAAGGAAATAGACATACAACCTCAGGAATCTCAGAGAGTCCCACCAAAAAATGAACCCAAAAAAGTCCATGCCAAGACACATCATAATTAAAATGCCAAAGGTTAAATATAAAGAGAGAATCTTAAAAGTAGCAAGAGAAAAGCAGTTAGTTTCCTACAAGGGAACTTCCATAAAGGCTGGCAGTCGATTTCTCAAAAGAAACTTTGCAGGACAGAGGGCTTGGCACAAAATATTCAAAGTATTGAAAACCCAGGGTCCACAACCAAGGATACTTCATTTAGATCGAAGGGCAGATAAAGAGCTTCCTACACAAAAATAAGCTAAAGGAATTCATCAATGCTAAGCCAGTAGTACAGAAATTGTTTGAGGTACTTCTTTAAGAAGAAAAAAACATGTATGAAAATCATAAATAAAGAATGGAAATAATTACATATTTATCAACAAGTACCTCAAATGGAAGAGTTGAGTGCTCCAATCAAAAATTAGAGAACCTAAATGGATAAGAAAATAAGACCCCTACATATGCTGTCTACAAGGAACTCACTTCAGATTAAAAGACACACACAGATTAAAATGAAGGGGATGGAGAAAGATATTGCCTTGATGGACCTAGAGAGTATTGTGCTGAATGAAGTGAGTCAGACAGAGAATGACAAATACCATATGATTTCACGTACATGTGGAATCTAAAGACAAAAACAAAACAAACTCAGATACAGAAACTATTTTGAGGGCTACTAGATGGGATGGGGTTGGGGGAATGGTGACAAAGGGCAAAGGGATTAAGAAGTACAATGGATAGATACAAAATAGTCATGGAGATATAAAGTATAGCATAAGGAAAATAGTCAACAATGTTGTAAAAAATATGTAAGGGGGAAGAAGTGTACCTGATTTAGTGGGGTGACCACTTCGTGAGTATAAATATCTCTAATCACTATGTTGTACAACTGAAATTAATGTTATTGTATGCCAACTATAATTAAAAAAATACTCATTGAATTGTACAGTGTAAACATGAGCAACTTATAGTCTATTCTACTTCAATAAAGCTGGGAGAAAAATAGTTAAGATGGTAATTGTGTATTTCACCACAATTTTAAAAAAGCAAAAAGCACCTCTGGGCAACCTCCTCAAAGGGATTGGTTATATCAGTTGTTCCCAACTATGGTTCCTGGATTGTATTATGGAAGAACTACTTTTGGTATGTAAAAGAGACCTTTATTAATCATAGACTCTGCACTGATAGCTTTATATCTTAAACTATTTTAATTAGAGAATCCTATTTTTAGGAACTACCAATGAATTTTACAATATTTTATTGTGGTAAATATTTAGGTTAAGAATAAAAGGTTAAGAATGAAAAAAGTTTCTTATTTTATCTTTGTTTAAAATTTTTTTTTACATAATCTTTTTGCCTGTGTGTATTTTAACCCTTAGCTGTCCATAATCAGTGAAAGGAATGCTGCCTTCTGGTAGTCATTTCATTTTTCTTTAAGCATCTCTCTCTTGTCTTTGGTTGAGAGGAGGCAATATAACACTAGAGTGGGGGAGTTCATGGGGATGGGCTGTGACTCTCTGGCCCCCTTTATCCTTCCCTTGTACCTGAGCCCCTCTTTGTCTCTGTTCTTCCATGTTCTCCAACTCCATCTGCCTGGTCTCTCCTGTTACTGAAAGGATGTGATCTCATAGCTTCAGAAAACCCATCTATGCACAATACCAAGGACTAATATGCTATCCCTCCCAGGGACTCCATATTTTAAAACAAGGACTGTTGCACAGCAGTGTGAATATAAGAGTTCTCCTCAGGCTCTTAAGGAAGTGTCTTCAGACTTTCAGTCAATTCCTTCCCTGAAAACTTCTTCAGGAAATTTAATGACAACCACAGCAGCCGAAATCTTGGAAAGAGAAATGTCTGCACCCATTCCTGGATGCTTTCCATTGAAGGTTGTGCAGGTCTTCTCTCAGGTGGGTTTACAGCCAAGCAAGTCCACTCTTCAGAGGTGAATTCTAACCATTTTTCTTTTCTTCTTTTATTTGTCTTGTCCTTTTTCTAACTGCTGTTTTGCCGCAAGACAAATCACATAGGATTCCCTAAGCCTTTGGAAATGTAAAATGAAGCCATGAGCAGAACCTATGTCAGGCAAAGTTGAAAGGGCTGAATGGGCCTGAGAGCACACAGGGGCAGCCCTCATGGGGGCGTGTGCACAAGAGTGTCTGCCTGGCTCCAAGGCAGTGAGAGTGGATGACTAGGGCAGTGGTCATGCATCAGATATAACTGATAATGACTTTCAACTAGACCTAGGAATGAAACAATCCTCAGGAATCCAGAACCCTTACTGCTGGAAGAATTCTGAATAAACAGCAGCAACACCTAGATGCGTGGATGGCAATTAATTACGGCAGTCAGTGAGTTCTACTTGCAGAATCTGTTCTATTCCTTTGTTCCTTGTCCTCACCCTTTGGTGTGGTTTCCCCAGGATTTTTTTTTTTCTTCCTGGAGCTTGAGTTATGTACACACGCATATAGTAGGACAAATGCCAACAAGTTGACTTCAGGTTTTGCATCCCCTTCATGAATGGCATAGGACCAGGAATCCATCATCCTGAGTACTAGATCTGGCTTGAATGTTTATTGGCCATGTGAGCTTTGACATTTAACTTGTTTCTTGATTGAAAAAAAGCAGACAATGATGTCTGTTTTACCTATTTCACATATGTATGAAAGTATTTTATCATCTTCCACAAATGTTAAAGCTCTTAGGGAGTGGGATTGCTGATGGTTGTGCTAAAAGTTTTGAACAGTGAGTTCCAAATTCATAGACTTAGCTTATGCCGGGTAAAATTAAAGCACTTATTTTTCCAAAGGGAGTATGTACACATATACATACATGCACACACACACACACACACACACACACACACACACTCACATATATACACATATGTTTTGAAGACTATTAGATATTGCTTATGGCTCTTAAAATTAAGTTTGAATTTAGGAAGACAATCTTTTAGTATTGAAAAAACTTTGTTTAAAAATCAAGGGTAGAAAGCACTTAAGCAAAACACATTTGTGATTTAATTGAACTACAAACACTTTAAAACTAGAGCATCTTGGGGTCTAGTCAGATTTATCTTTTTTTCAGTTTAAGATGTGTCTGTCACCGTTGAGCATTTTGTATGGTATGTGTGCATCGCTTGAGTGACAAGTAGGCCCCTTCTCCTATTTTGGTCACTGATTGCAGTCTCTTCTTTCAGAATCTCTCCAAATATTGGACCCAAGTTTCATATCTCATCATTTAGAGTGGTTTACATACAGAGAGATTAGGTATTTCCCCTAAATTGCAGATGGCACAACTTAAGTCTACTATCCAATAGTCATCTCCAACTCCTAATTAGTTATTGGGAACAACAGCTCAGACATGCACAAAGAAACTAATACCTCAAAAATAAAATAGCAAACTAAATGTGTGACATTTAAATATGAATTTTAGTCACTTTGTTTTTTTTTATTTGTTATTTTTTTATTTTATTTTATTAGTTTCAAGTATACAGTACATTGGTTAGACAGTTACATGGTTTATAAAATGATCTCCCTAATAGCTCTTTCTCTCCTCTAGCTTTCCACATAGCCATTACATTAATGCTAACTGCATTCCCTATGCTGTGCTCCCCATCTCTGTGACCATCTATCAACTACTAATTTGTTTTTCAAAAAAAAAATCCATCACTTTGAGCCCAGCACAGCCTCCCACAAGGACTGCAGTGCTTTCTTTTCCCTTCTTCTATCCATTGTTGACTTACATTTCTGGAGCACAAGGCTCTGCAGTTTACTTTTTTCATTACTCACAGCTCTTATAATTGAAATTTGCATAGATACTTAATATGCCCTTGTTGATTAGTGAATTAATATGCCTACCATTTAGAGAATAGTTAATATAAATCTGGCAAAGTGTTGGATCAGTTATACATATTTCCTTACTTATACTCAGAACTACCTTAATGGAATAGATGATAGCAGATAAGGAAAATGAACTTGGGTTAGTTTATTTTCCCAGGGGCCATACAGCTAGGGAATGGCAAAATCTGGGCTTCCCCCACCTCCCATTTTTTATTGTTGTTGTTGCAGTTCTGATACCACATAGAAATTGCAAATATTATTTGGCTCTATTTCTACCATGTCCTTGAGTACTCCAGAGAAATGATGAAATGGCTGGGAGAGGATTGTCAGAGTAGAACCTGTAGAGCAGCCTCTAAGTTCCTTTCTGTACCTGTATAAGTAATTAATATCTTGATTTCCAGGCATTGTCTCTTCTGTAGTTTTTGAACCATGACCCTGGAACATTTGGGCTGCAGAGATATGCTTCAATGGAATCATTCTCTTCCCCTTTAATTTTGAAAAGCACATTTTTTAGCTGGTTGAAAGCCATGGAAAAGAACATGCATCCTCAAATGCATCATTCATTTGCCAATGCAATGGCTTTGGCTACTAATTTAAGTCTTTTTTTAAAAAAAAAAAGACTTAAAATTGCCTTCTCCCACCAACTGTATTTACAATTTGACTTGTTATCTATAAATCAGTGATTAAAAAGTGTGATCCTGCATTGATCTTGTTTTAAGCAGAGGTCTGTGGATGCCCAAGCCCATAAAGTCATGTGGGCAGCTAACCCAGTGGTCCAAGTTAAAGGCCAGGAAAAGCCCAGAGGAATTCATCAATGCGTAATCATTTTCTAATAATAACTGAACCCAACACTGTGCATATTTCTAATATCTTGTTATAGGTTCTTTTAAACACAGTTAGGAATGTTTTAGTTTTTGTCTGACTATGATATATAGAACAAATTTTGAGATAAGGATATTTTCATTCTAATATTTATAAGTGGTAATTTTCACCACTTTCTATTTTTATCACTTCCTAATTTTTTCTTAAAATTAGAAATAGATTATTAGTTGAAAACTGAAAATATTTTTAAATTGAAAATAAATGTGAAGGATTGACCAGACTCAAGATCAATAACAAATTGTACTACACAGCACTAACTGATGTTTCAATTGTGTCCAATTGTGTTCAGTTTTATATTTGTTATTGTTAAGATGACAATATTAGTCAAAGAAATCTACAGATTCAATACAATCTTCATCCAAATTCCATTTTCTTTTGCAAAATGAAAAATCCCATCCTAAAATTCATACGACGTCTCAATGGACCCCAAATAGTTAAAAAAGTCTTGAAAAAGAACAAAGGTGGAAGACTCACTCTTCCTGATTTCAAAACTTACTAAAAAGTGACCATAAAAACAGTATGGTACTGGCACAAGAACAGAATATGGACCAATGGAACAGAATAGAGAGCTCGGAAATAATATATAGTCAATTGATTTTTAGCAAGCACACCAAAATAATTAATTGGGAGAAAGGACAGTCTTTTCAGCAAATAGTGCTGGGAAACCTGGACATTCACATGCAAAATAATGAAATTGGATCTTTATCTTATACCATGTACAAAAATTAACTCATAATAGATCGAAGACCAAAGCTTAAGAGCTAAAACTATAAAATGCATAGGAGAAAACAAACATAGGGGAAAATATTTATAATATTAGATTTGGCAATGACTTCTTGGATGAGACACCAAAAAAGCAACAGAAGAAAAAATAGATAAGTTGGACTTTTTAAGCAAAATTAAAAGTTGTACATCAAAGGATACTATCAAGAAAGTGAAAACACAACACATGGAATGAGATAATATATTTGTAAGTCATTTATCTGATTAGGGATTACTATCCAGAATATATAAAGAACTCCTAAAACTCAATAACAACAAAGAACTAAACAGCTTTATTTTAAAATGGGCAAGGACTTGAATAGACATTTCTCTAAAAGAGACAGACAACTCAATGATAAACACATGCTGAACATCACTAAACTTTAGGGAAATACAAATTAAAACAATGGTATACTATCTCATACCCATTAAGATAGTTATAAAACTTAAAAAAAAAAACAGAAAAAAAAAGAGTTGGCAAGGCAATATTGAAACTCTTGTACGTTGTTAATGGAAATGTAAAATGGTACAGCTCCTGTAGAAAAGTTTGGTGGTTCCTCAAAAACTTAAAAATTCCACTCCTTTATGATCCAGCAATTCCACTCCTATGTGTATACCCTAAAAATTGAAAGTAGGGACTTGGACACTGATGTTCATAGCCATATTATTCACAATATTCAAAAGGTGGAAAAAAAAATCAATGGATGAATGAACAAACACAATGTGTATATATACAATGAAATATTACTTAGCCTTAAAAGGGAAGGATGAATGTTACAAAACAAATGTACTTTGAAAATGCCAAGTAAAATAAACTAGACACAAAGGGCAATTACTGTATGATTCCACTTATGTGAGGTATCTAGACTAGGCAAATTCATAGAGATAGAAAGTTGAATATATATTGACTATATATTATTTCCGAGCTCTCTATTCTGTTCCATTGGTCCATATTCTTACCAGGGATGTGGAAAGGGTAAAATGGGGGAATTATTGTTTAATGGGTACAGAGTTTCTATTTGGGATGATGAAAACTTCTATAAAAGGATAGTGGTTATTGTTGTTCACACTGTAAATATACTTTATGCCACTGAACTGTACACTTAAAATGATTACTATAGTGAATTTTAAATTATATATATTAAACCACAACAAAAAAATTAATTAAAAAATAGGGTCATCAATTATCATTTCTGTTTTTATTGTTCGTTTGTATATATGAAAGCTATTGACCCCTACATATTAATTGTGTAGCCAACCGTCATTCTGAATTCTGAGGTTTTTATTTGTAACAGCTGCTTAGTTTTCATTTTAAAAATAGTAATAAAATGTGCATCATATAAAATGTATAATTTTAACTATTTTAAGTGTACAGTTCAATGTCACTGAGTACATTCACAATGTTGTGTAACCATCATTACGCTCCATCTCTATAATTTTTCATCTTCCAAAAATGAAGTTATCTACCTATTTAACAATTCCCCAATACTTTCTCTTCCCACGCCCTGAAACTCACCATTCTACTTTCTGTCTCTATGAATTCAACTACTCTAGGAACCTCACATAAGTAGAATCATACAGTATTTGTCCTTTGTGTCTGACTTATTATACTTAACATAATGTCTTCAAGGTTCCCATGTTGTAGCATGTGTCAGAATTTCATTCCTTTTTAAGGCTGAATAATATTTTATTTTATCCAATAAAATGGATAAAGATGTGATAAATGTGTCACATCTTTATCCATTCATCTACCAATGGACACCTGCGTGCTTCCACCTTTAGGATATTATGAATAATGCTGATATTAATATGAGTGTGCACATCTCTGTTTGAATTCCCACTTTCAATGCTTCTGAGTATATACTCAGAAGTAAAATTACAGTAATATTTTAATTTTCTGAGGAATTACTACAGTATTTTTCATAGTGCTTGCACTATTTTACATTCTCACCAGCAGTGCACTCAGTTCTTTTTTCACCCGTATGTATAATTATATTATCTAAAAACAATAATTGTATCTCTTCTCATCTAGTTTTTACATATCTAATATCTTTCTCTTTTCTAATATATATTAGCCAAAGTTTTGTAAAATTTTCAGTTATTTAACATGCATTGTTATTGTCACGATTTAATTTTTCATTCCCAAGTTCATTGGTTATCAAAAAGCAATATTCTTTTATACATTTCTTCTTTTTTCTCAAGATTGTTTTGTCTCTTCAGAATCTTTTGTGGTTCCATTCAAATTTTAGGATTGTTCTAATTTTGTGAAAAATGTCATTGATATTTTGATAGGAATTGATAGGAATTGAAGATTGCTTTGGGCACACAGGACATTTTAACAAAATCAAGTCTTTCAATTCATGAGCACAGTGTATCATTACATTTATTTGTGTCAATTTCAATTTATTTCATTAATGTCTTGAGATTTTCAGAGTACAGGTCTTTCACCTCCTTGATTAATTTCATTACTAGGTGTTTTATTCTTTTTGATGAAATTGTAAGTGGGATTATTTTCTTAATTTCTCTTTCTGATAATTTGTTATTAGTGTATAGAAAAGCAATATATTACTGTATATTAA
This sequence comes from Pteropus alecto, assembly GCF_000325575.1. NCBI lineage: Eukaryota > Metazoa > Chordata > Mammalia > Chiroptera > Pteropodidae > Pteropus > Pteropus alecto. Next base: position 1,069,184 of record NW_006441950.1, on the reverse strand, counting down.
TTTTGTATCCTGTGACTTTACTGAATTCATTTATTAGTTGTAATAGTTTTTTTTTTTTTTTTGGTGGAGTCTTTAGGGCTTTTTAAATATATAGCATCATGACATCTGCAAATAATGGCACCTTTTACTCTTCCTTTTCAATTTGGATGTATATGTAAGGGTCTTGTCTTATTTATTTAGCCACCTTATCTTTTGACTGGACCGTTTAATCTTTTTTTTTTATTTGAAGTAATTGTTTACAGATATGTAGTTATTGCTATTTTATTATTCATATTTTTGAGATATATATATGTATATATTTTTTTCTTCTTTTTCTTAAAATAGTTCCTCTAACATTTCTTGTAATACTGGTTTGGTGGTGATAACTCCTTTAGCTTTTTCTTGTCTGGGAAGCTCTTTATCTGTCTCTAGCTTTGCTAGGTAGAGAATTCTTGGTTGTATGTCCTTGCTTTTACCACTTCGTATATTTTGTGCTAATCTCTTCTGGCTTGCAAAGTTTCTGTTGAAAAATCAGCTGACAGTCTTATGGGAGCTCCTTTATAAGAAACTAATTGCTTTACTCTTGCTGCTTTTAAGATTCTCTCTTTGTCTTTGCCTAAGGCATTTTAATTATCACATGTCTTGTTGTGGACCTCTTTGGGTTCATCTTGTTTGGGACTATCTGAGCTTCCTGAGCTTGTATGTCTATTTTCTTTGCCAAGTTAGGGAAGTTTTCCATCATTATTTCTTCAAATAGGTTTCTAATACCTTGCTATTTCTATTTTTACTTCTGTTAACTTTATCATGCAAATGTTATTATGCTTCATGTTGTCTCAGAAACCCCTTACACTATCCTTATATTTTTGGATTCTTTTTTCTTGTTGCTGTTCTAATTGGGTGTTTTCTGCTACTTTATCTTTTAAATCACTGATTTGATGCTCTGCTTTATGTAATCTACTGTTGATTCCCTCTAATGTATTTTTTACTTAAGTTATTGTATTCATTTCTGACTGGCTCTTTTTTATGTTTTCTATATCCATTGTTATGTTTTCTATCTGGTAAAGTTCTCTCCGAGTTCATCTATTCTTACTCTAAGTTCATTGAGCATCCTTATAATCAGTGTTTTGAACTCTGGATCTAGTATGCTTATCTTCATTTTGTTTAGTTCTTTTTCCGGAGCTTTGTTCTGTTCTTTCATTTGGGATATTTATCTTTGTCTTCGCATTTTGGCTGCCTCCCTGTGTTTGTTTCTACATATTAGGTAGGGCTGCTATGTCTCCCAGTCTTAGTAGAGTGGCCTTATGTAGTAGGTGTGCTGTGGGTGCCAGGGGCACAGTCTTCCCTGGTCACCTGAGCCAGGTGCTGTAGGTATATCCCTTGTATGAGGTGCGTGTGCTCTCCTGTAGTAGTTTAGCTTTGATTGCTATTTGTACATCAATGAGAGAGATTGACCCTCAGGTTGATTGTCGTGAAGACTAGCTGGTGAGGGGCTAACCATAAGAAGAAGGATTCACTTTATCAGGGCTCTGGTCATTGCCTAGTCTGTCTTTTGAGTGTTTCCTGCTTGGAAGTAGCTCGGGGTGATGCTTTGGCTCAGTCCAAAGCCAGCTGCTGGATGTGCTGGCTCCAGGGTCTCCTAGGAGCAACCCTATGGTAGGCTAAGTTCAGCTGCAGCCTGTACTTTATGCAGGACCATCTGGAAAGAGTCATCAAGCAATCTGCCTAACACTATCATCCACACTGGGCTTGGAGGTGCCTCAAGAGACCAAGCCACGACCAAGACAGGCTGCCACTAATGCCAGGCTTGGGGTTGTTCAGCAAGAGGTATGAGGCACACTGAGTCCAGATGCTGCTTGTTTTGGTTTTGCAAACCTTTGAGAAATTTTAGGAAATTTAACAAAATGAGCCAAGACAGGCTGTTTTTTATGGAAAAGCCCCTGGAAGAGTCTTGAGTGTGCTCACAAGTTGAGTGTGACAGGGTTTCAGGGAATCACCAATGCAGGGCAACCTGTGTTAGCCAGGTTGATGAAAACTGGTGGGAGCCTTTGTCTGCATGCTGGGGTAGAGGAGGACTCAACAAGGGAACAATTTCCTCTGTCAGCATTTCTGTCTGGGAGAAAGCTGCCCTTCTATCCCTTTTCCTGAAGCCATACAACGTAGTTCCTCCCCATACATCCCTGGCACCTTTCAATCTGCTGCCCCAGCTCTGGAGTTCAGAGTAAGTGAGTCTGTCAGTGAGCAAGTCCATGGGGGCTCCTTAAGAGGAATGTCTGTGACTCCAACCACTCTCTGTCTCACTGAACAATAATCCCTGCTAGTTTTCACTGCCAGAATTTGTTGGGACTTATTTTCCCAGCCCTGGAAGTTTGGGCTGGGGAGCTAAGTGTGGAACCGGGAACCCTTGCTCCTCAGGGGATACCTATACAGCTGAAATATCTCTCTCAATTTTCAGCCACCACACACAAATGTGGAACCAGCCAGTTTCATGTCTCTACCCCTCCTGCCAGTCTCAAGGACGCCTCTTCTGTGTATCCCCAGTTGTAGGACTTCTGTTCAGCTAGACGTTAGGCGACTTCCAATGATGTCTGTTTTGTAGTTTAGTTGTAACTTTGATGTGGTTGTGAGAGGAAGCAGCATAGCGTTTACCTACTTCGCCATCTTGACCAGACAGCCCCAGGTATTTTTTTATTTCTTCTTTGATTTGTTCTTTGGCCCATCGATTGTTTAGTAGCATGTTTTTAGCCTCCATGTGTTTGTGTTTTTTTACAATTTTTGTTTGTTTGTTTGTTTTGCAATTGATTTCTAGTTTTATATCATTTTGGTTGGAAAAGATGCTTGATATGATTTCAATTTTCTTAAATTTATTGAAACTTATTTTGTGGCTTAACTTGGGCTCACTCCTGAAAGATATTCCATGTGCACTTGATAAGAATATGTATTCTGCTCTTTTGGAAGGAATGTTCTGTGTGTATCTATTAAGTGCATCTGATCTAATGTGTCATTTATGGTCAATGATTATTGATTATTTATTTAAATGTTATATCCATTCATGTAACTGGGCTGTTAAAGTTCCCTACTATTATTGTAAACTGTCAATTTCTCTTTTTATGTCTGTTAATATTTTTTTAAATGTATTTAGGTGCTCCTGTTTTGGATGCACAGATATTTAAAAGTGTTTTATCCTCTCATTTGATTGATCCCTTTATTATTATGTAATGCCCTTCTTTATCTCCTGTTACAGTCTTTGTTTAAAGTTTATTTTGTCTGGTATACATGTTGGTACCCTACTTTCTTTTTGTTTTCATTTGCATTGAATATCTTTTTCCATCCCTCCATTTTCAGTCTTGTGTATCCTTAGATCTGAAGTTAATCTTTTTTAGGCAGACTATACATGGATCTTTTTATTTTCATTCATCCACACTATGTCTTTTTTTTTTAGAGCATTTAGTCCTGTTCCATTAAAGTAATTAGTTATAAGTTTGAATTTATTACAATTTTTTTCATTATTTCTGGTTGTTTTTGTAGTTCTCTGTTCCTTTCTACCTCTTTTATTTTCTTTCCTTATGGTTTGAGGACTTTCTTTATTGTTATGTTGAATTCTTTTTACTTTATACTTTGTGTGTCTATAATAACTTTTGGTTTGTGGTTTCCTTGAGTTTCATAATAACAACCTATATACAGTCATGCACCACTTAGGACAGGAGTAAGTTCTGAGAGATGCATTGTTAGGTAATTTCATTGTATACCTACAAAAAACCTGATGGTATAGCTTATGACATAGATAGACTATATTTTATAGCTATTGATCCCAGGCTACAAGCCTGTACAGCATGGTACTATACAAAACTACACAGAATTAAATCAGGCTTGGGAAAAAATGATGCAATCAAGAGATGCAGTGAACAAGATGTATGAGGCTCCTGTTGGCATCACACAGAATACTGTTTTACAGCAAACTTCTTTTTTATAAGCAGAAAAAGGTACACTCTAAAATAATGATGTAGTAAATGCATCAACCAGTAACAGTCACATATTATCATTATCACATATATGTATTATACATAATTATATGTGCTATATTTTTATATGGTAGGAAGCACAACATTTTTGTTTACATAAGCATCACTACAAACACATGACTCTAGGTGATAAGAATTTTTCAGCTTCATTATAATCTTTTGAGACCATCATCATATGTGAGGTCAGTTATTGACCAAAACATTGTTCTGGTGCCTGACAGAATGCACGACTCTATTTCAAACTGATGGTCATTTATGACTGAACACGTTCTAAAAGTACTACATTTTTACTCCTTCCCCTGTGTGTTGTGTTTTTGATGTCATATTTTACATCTTTTTGTTTTGTATGTCTGTTAACTAATTATTGTAGACACAGACGATTTTACTACTTTTGACTTTTAACCTTTATACTGTATGTTTGTCTTTACCAGTAAGATGTTTTTCTTTCATATATTTTTCATTTCTAGTTATAGTCTTTTGTTTTTCACTTAAAGAAGTCCCTTTAACATTTCTTGTAAGGCTATTTTAGCGGAGATTAATTCTTCTACCTTTTTTACAATTCTGAATGATAACCTTGACAGATAGAGTATTCTTTGTTGTAGGTTTCTCCTTTCACCGTTTTGGATGTATTGTACCATTCTCTTCTGGCCTGCACAGTTTCTGCTGATGAAAATGTGCTAACAGTCTTATTGGTGTTCTTTTATATGTAACTAGTTGCTTTTCTCTTGCTGCTTTTAGATCTCTTTATCTTTAATTTTGACATTTTAATTATTATGTGCTTTGGTGTGAATTTCTTTGGGTTCATCTTATTTGAAATTCTTGGGCTTCTTGGTCCAGTCATCTGTTTCTTTCTCAGGTTGGGAAAGTTTTCAGGTATTACTTCTGCAAATAAAATTTATATGTTTTTCTCTTCTTCTAGAATTTTATTGTGCAAGTGTTGGTATGCTTAATGTCGTTCCAGAGGTTCCTTAAACTATCCTCATTTAAACAATTTGGTTTTTTTATTTATTTTATTGTTTAGCTTGGGTCATTTTTCCTACTCTGTTTTCCAGATCACTGATTCATTTTCTGTATCATTTATTCTGTTGCTGACTTTCTCTAGAGTATTTTTTCATTATGGTTAATGCATCCTGAAGATCTAATTAGTATTTTTTAATATTTTCTATATCTTTATTCAAGTTAACACTGTGTTCATTCATTTTTCTTTCAAGTTCGGTGAACACCTTTATAAACATTACTTTGAAATCTTTATTGGGTAGATTGCTTATCTCCAGTTTTTTTAGTTCTTTTCTTTTCTTTTCTGAGATTTTGTCATATTCTTTTGTTTGGAACATATTTCTTCACCTCCTCATTTTACTTCTCTGTGTTTGTTTCTATATAGCAGATAGATTAGCTACATATCCCAGTCTTAAAGAAATGGCCTTATGTAGATGTTTGTCCTGTGAGGCCTAGCAGTGCAATCCTTCCTGATCACCAGAGCCAGTGCTCCCAAGATGTTCCCTGTGTGGACTACATGTGCTCTTTTATTGTGGTGGGGCTGTGACTATGGCAGGCGATTTTGAGGGCAGGGCTAACACCAAGCACTGCTGCCTGCAAAGTCCTGCCAAGTCTGTTTGCAAGTGTTCTGGTGGATAGAGTGATTTTCCAGTAATTGCATGAGATTCTTGAGATTTAGGGGTGAGCAAGGCTCTCAATGGGGCATGCTCCAGGTGTTGGCAGGCTAGACGAAGGTTCCAAAATGTCACTTGTCAGTGCTGGCATCAATTCAGCAGAAAGAGATTATGAAAATGGCTGAAAAATGTCCCAGCTGCTTCCTTCCCTGGCCAATGCTTCAAGATTAATAACTGGGTCTCTTTCACCTATGGCCCATGTGGTTTCTATCTGATGTGCTTGCTCTGGTCTCCAAGTCAAATGAGTCTGTTTCTGAGGCCTTTAAGAGCAGATTTTCCTTTCATTGCAGTTCTATAGTTTTTCTGGACATATCCTCCTTTGATTTTCAAAGACAGGTGTTTTGGAGCTCATTTCTCTTGTGCAGAATCTAAGCATGGGGTGCCTGATGTGGAGTTCAAATCTCTCAATCCTCAAGGGAAAATTCTGCACCTTTGTGATCCTTCTTGAAAATGAAATGCCATAACTGTGGTGCATTATTTTTTTCCTTAGTGGGACAATATTTTTGTCTCTCCTACCATTCTTAGTGCTTGGTATTCTCTTTTTGTGAACGCACTGTTCATTCAGTTTCTAGGTCTCCTTAAGAAAGAATTATTCCGCATGTAGTTGTAGGTTTGTTGTATCAATAGGAGAAGGTAAGCTCAAGATTTTCCTATGCTGCCATCTTGAGCTTTTTTCAAAGTAGGTTTATTTGAATGGCATTTTTCTGTCAAATAATACAGATGTTAATTGGCTGTAGAAACAGCTCACTGATTCCTTCTCAACTGAACATGTGTCTATTTAAGAACGTGAGCATTTATATTCTGCTCTGAGCTATTCAACTTGACATAGACATTTATTACCTTGATTTCAGGCTTTTGACCAGGTTGATCAAAGAGTACCTTAAGAGTCCAAGGCTAGCTGTTGAATTATAAAAAAAAAATAATCAAATATAACTAATTATCTTTATGTATCAGAAGTTTCTTAATTCTATGTAATCAAAATAAATACAGAAATAAGCTATAAACTGGAGGCTGGAGTTGACATAAAATTATAACAATTCTATATAACCTGATTTCAAGTCTTATGGTCACCAAAATATTTCTCATTATTATTTACTTACAATTTAAGCAATTTTGTAAGAAAAACTTTGGACTTAAATAAAGTCATATTAATATTAAGACATAAGAACAACTAAATTTTCTCCTAGCTGTTTTTCCATCTTACATTTCCAGATATTTAAGTTATATTACAATTACTTTTACTCTATAAAGAATTATAATATTTATATTCTCATGTTACTACAGTTCTCTCAGTTTTTTAATATTTTTTTCTCATTTCTTGATCATTTGTTTATTACCAGACTTGCTATTACATTTTAAACCTTACAGAGTTAATTTAAACAACATGATGCCATTATACACTGATGAGAATGGAAAAATCTGGTGTACTTGGCAATGTCAAATGCTGGCAAGGATATGGAGCAACAGAAACTCTTATTTATTGCCAATGGAAATGGTAGCCATTTTGTAAGATGGTGGTTTCTTACAAAACTACACATACTCTTACCATAAAATCCAGCAATCACACTTGTTGATATTTATCCAAAGGAATTGAAAACTTAGGTCTACACAAAAATATGGACACAGATATTTATAACTGCTTTATTTGTAGTTGCCAAAACTTAGAAGCAACCAACATGTCCTTCAGTAGATAAATGAATAAATAAACTGTGGTACACCAGATAATGGAATACTGTTCAGTGCTAAAAACATATGATTTATCAATCCATGGAAAGAGATGGAAGAAACTTAAATTTATAATATTAAGTGAAAGAAGCCAAGCTGAGAAGGCCGCATAAAGTATGATTTTACTAACTATATGACATTCTGGAAAGGCAAAACTATAAAGGCAATAAAAATATCTGTGTTTTCCAGGGTAGGAGAGTAAATAGGCAGAGCACAAAAGAGTTCTCAGGCAATAAAAATATTCTGCTTAATATTATAATGATGGATATATGTCATTGTATGTGTTCAAACTTATTTAATGTACAATACCAAGAGTGAAACCTTAGATAAACTATGGATTTGGAGTGATTATGATGTGTCAACGTAGGCTCTGAAAGAGAAATAACACTTGCTTCTCCAACCTAAAAAGTCAATGGGGTGACAATAGTACTAGGTTTGCTGAAAGAAGAATGCACAAGGCTGAAGGAGTTAAGCAAGATTTATTGTAGCAGATTGACAGTCTGGCTGAGCCGAAGATGGAGTCAGCCCCGAATGCAAGGGGACCTGAAAATTATATGAGGCTTGAGGCAGGCTTTTTCGGTAGGAATATTTGGGGCAAGTAAATTGGCAGAGAAGGGAGGACAATCCAGTGAAATAGGAGGTGAGCATATAGCATTGCCAACCTGGATGCAAGTTCTGGTTCCCACACAAAGATAAGGGAGAAGTCTGGTTCCCATACTATGAAGGTGTAGGGATAGGGATTGAGCCCTCCTGGGCTTAACAGATAGTTATTCAGATTCCCAAATTTGGAGTGGTGGAGATGGGTACTGGAAGTCCTTCAGTGATAGTGCAGCTATTGCCAAAAGAAGGTGGCGGGAACCCTTGGGAGAAGAGCAGAGTGCCTTTGAATGGGTTCACCCCAAGAGCAGGGCCTGTGCCTTGGAAAAAAGTCATAGTTTTAGTGGTACCTAGTATGTTCTTGCTGGCCCTTACTCAAGTATTCATAGATAATTAAGAATCTTTTAGGGTTGTCTGAAGAAAAATTTCTTCTATGGTATAAGGGATATTTGCCTTGTCTGGAGACATGCACAAAAGTCTGGGTTTCCCTAGAAATTTGTTCATACTCAAAGGAAAAACTAAAATTATCACTTGAAATGGTGCCTCCAAGGCTTAAACATCCAAGAGCATCGGTCTTCCATTAATATTAAGGTGTCTGAGATGAGGATCCTTTGGTATTTCTAGATTAACTTTGTGCACACAATTAGAAAAAGCTGGGTATAAAATTAGGAAGAATGAATGAAAAGCATTTTTAATTGGTGTCTCTCAAAGCTTTAAAAAGAGGATTTAGATAAATAAGTTAACTTATGATGTAATTTAAGAGTCAAAATTATTCTTTGAGGTATTTAAAATGGCTGTCTTTTTTTTAAAAGGGGGAATGCAATTTGGAACTTGACTTGTTAAAGATGGATAGAAATTGCAAATGCCTGTAAAACAAAATTTGTATCCAACTGTTCTCTATGTTTATCTCTGTGTGTCTACATATGTATATTGTAAACATGATATAATTTTCTCCCTCAAGATGGTGGTATTAAAATTATTTTAAAGGCAAGTGCTTGTAAGGATTGGGCGTTCTAAAATTCTAAGGAATGCATAAACATATCCACATGCTTTTCAGGTTTACATGATCTGAAATTAATTCTTAGTAAATAAAACCTAACTTAAGTTTGTTGGTTTAAGTAAAATAGACACATCTTAATTTTGCCTGGATTTTACAAAAATAAGTCCATGTTAGTAATTGGCTTTCATGTCTATGAGACACGTTTCTATAAATTTGTCTTAGGTTAAATTTGTCTTAGGTATATTTGCCAGTAAAAGAGCCTATTTCTAGAGGTTATAAATTGTCTTCATAAATATGACAAGCTAAAGAATGTTAATTGTTCACTTATTAGTTTTCTTTAGAAATTGAGGCTTTACAGGTTAAAAATCGCAATATATGTAGAACTACCTTTCAAAGTACCAGAAGGGCCCTGGAAAACCTTAAACAGGTTTTTTTGTTTTTTTTCATGTTAAATTTTATAAGAAGCATTGTAAATTATGTGATGGAAAAAAATACTAGGATATATTTAATCGGTAAATGATGGTGGTAAATTAAATGAATGGTTGGGGCTATGGGAAGCCCAAGATGGCCACTTGGTTCTTCTCAGCTCCCTGACATCATTGTGCATTTAAGATGGACTTAGATAAAGGAACTTACGAGGTGACGTTATTGAAAGGAAACACCTTAAAATATTGCCAAGCTAGTGAGCATGTGTAAGATAACTTTTAGTAATGTTTTTGAGGCTTATGTAAATGTTACACTAGGTGCCAAATACAGAAAAAATGAGACGGAAGGCAAAACACAGATCATAATAGTTCATAGGATAAAAATAATCAAGTTTTTTGTAGTTGTTGTTGTTTTGTTTTGCTTTTACAATGAAAGCTTATGACTTAACAGCTCTCTATTTACCTACCTTTCTCTCTTTATGAAAATTCGACTTTGGGATCTGTGGAAACATGGTGGAGTGAGAGATGTCTCCAGATCTCTCCCCTTGAAACAGTAATAAGCTGAACACCAAAACTCAACAAAAAACACCCAAACTGCACACCAGTTAATCTGAGCATGAGATCTATGCATAAGAGCTACTCAGGTCAGAACCCCAGGTGGCTCAATGGACTAGGAGAAATAAAGAAGCTGTCTCTGAGAACCATCAGAGCTACCTGTAGTAGGAGGGGAAAGGGAGAAGGAGCAGCAAGTTCCCTGAACAGCCCTGCCTGAGAAAGTTGTGAGCTCCCTGAGTCTGGCTGGTGGCAGGGCCCGGTCATTAGGGAGAAAAACAGAGAAGTGTGACAGCAGAAAAACAACAGTTGATTTTGACTGGCCGTGATTGCAAAACTGAGACTGAGCTGCAACCCCCAACCCCCAACCCAGAGGGCCCCTCCCCCTATAACCTCTGAGTCCGAACACCACAGAGCCCAAAGGGAATCTGAGCAAACGATACCAAACTGTTGCTAACCCTGACAGGGACTGAAACTGAGGGTAGTGAGCATGATTAAATATCTATCAGAAAATAAAAAGGCATTTTTAAGACTTTATATAAAGCAAGGATCCAAGAGGCTTAGACGCCATCTACTGGAAACCAAAAGAAAAGTGCCTTCTTTGCAGCAGGCTAAAGAGAGACCTTTATATAATAAATCTTCTTTCTGGAAAAAAAGCAGAATAGATTTCCATTAATGCCCAGGCAGAGAAATAGTCCATTAAACACCATGAACAACCAAGGCAACAAGGCATAACAGAAAAAAAAAATCTCCAGAAAATAAGCTTATAGACATAGAAATATGCAATTTAAAGGACAGAATTAGGATGATACTTCTGAAAAACTCAGTGAATTCCGAAACAAGTCATATCAACTATTTCAGGAATTGAAAAAAAACACCTAGATGAGCAGAGCAAAGAGATTGAAACCCTCAAAAAGAACCAAATAGAACTTTTGGAGATGAAGAACACACTGTAAGAGTGGAAAAATGAAATAACAAGCATGGGAAATAGAGTTGACCAAATGGAGAAAAAGATCAGTGATATCGAAGACAGAAATCTAGAAATAAATCAGAAGGAAGAAGAGAAAACGAAGAATGAAAAATAATGAAAGAGTAATTCAAGAACTAGTTGATACCATCAGGAGAGGAACCATAAAAATAATGGGAATTCTTGAAAGTGAGGAAAAGAAACAGGGACTAGAAAATATTTTCAGACAGTTGACAAAATATCACAAATCTAAGGAATGAGCTGGAGCTTGGAATTCAAGAACTCAACAAAACACCCAATTATCTCAATTCAAAAAGGCCTTCACCAAGACACATTGTATTAAAGTTATCAAAAATCAAAGGCAAAGATAGAATTCTCAGGGCAGCCAAGGAGAAGAAAATGGTAACTTATAATGGAAAATCCATTAGATAGTCCTCGGACTTCTCAGCGCAAACTTTATAAGCCAGAAATGAATGGAAGCAAATATTTAAACCATTAAGTGAAAGGAACTACTAGCAGTATCCAACTT
>NW_006441950.1:1047271-1057706 GCF_000325575.1 Pteropus alecto | reverse complement strand
CAGTTCACCTAAAACAAAATGCCCCCCCCCCCCAAAAAAAATACATACATAGGAGTAAAGTGACTATCAGGAAATAGAAGCAGAGGAGTACCACCCTTACTAAGAACAGGGCATTATAAGCTTAAATAATAATAAGAGAATTGCTATAGCAAGATAGCAATGAATGTTCAGCATACATAGAAACAAATTGAGACAACAAAGACTGATGAGGGGAGGATTCAAAAATCCAAATTCGCGAAGGGAAATAGAGTTAAGGCAAGTGCAGAAAAAATAGACGGGAGATAAAGCAAATGCAAAAGAAAATGGACTATGGAATATATATAACTATCCTTTACATATTCGTAATGGTAATCACACACCGAAGATTCAGAACTGAAGTATATAACATAAAACAAGAAGGACAAGAGAGAAAACCCACAAGAGCCAACCAAAATAAAGAAAACAGAAACACAAGGACAAGGAAACAATGGAAACACCAAGCAACCAGAAAGCAAAAGATAAATGACTATAAGAAGACCTCATATTTCAATAATCACCCAAAATGTAAATGGACTGAACTCACCAATAAAAAGGGACAGAGTTGCAGATTGGATCAAAAATCAAAACCCAACCATACGCTGCCTCCAGGAGACACATCTCATGTCAAAGACAAATATAGACTCAAAGGGAAAAGATGGAAAATGATATTTCAGGCAAATGGCATTCAGAGAAAAGTAGGTATAGTGGTACTAATATAAAATGAAATAGACATAAAATAAAAAAGATAAAGAAAGATACTGAGGGACACTTCATAATAATAAAAGGAATCATGAACCAAGAAGACATAACACTTATTAATATCTATGCTTCCAATTAGGGAGCCTCGAAATATGTAAAGCAATTACTAACAGAACTAAAGGGAGAAACAGACCAAAACACTTTCATAGTAGGGGACCTAAATACCCCACTGTCGGATATGGACAGATAATCTAAATAGAAAATCAATAAGGAAATAAATTCCTTAAATGATACATTAGACCAACTGGACATAATTGACATTTACAGAGCCTTCCATCTCAAAACAGCTGCTTATACATTCTTCTCTACTGCACATGGAACATTCTCAAGAATTGACCACATAATTGGACACAGAGACAGCCTCAACAGATATAAGAGGGTTGAAATCATACCAACCATATTCCCTGATCATAATACTTTGAAACTGGAGATCAACTGCAGAAAGAAAGCAGGAGGAACCACAAATACATGGAAATTAGACAACATGCTACTGAAGAATAATGGATCAAGAAGAAATAAAAAGAGAGATCAAGAGATACATGGAAAAAAATGATAATGATAGTACAACATATCAAAACTTTTGGGACGTGGCAAAAGAGGTCATAAGAGGAAAGTTCATGTCTTGCAGGCCTATTTCCAAAAAACAAGAATGAGCCCAAATAAACAACCTAACGCTTCATCTTAAAAAACTAGAAAAGGAAGGACAAATGAAGCCTGAAGTCAACAGACGAAAAAAAATAATCAAAATTAGAGCAGAAATAAATAAAATTGAAAACAAAAAACAAACAAACAAACAAATAACAATAGAAAAAATAAATGCAACGAAGGGCTGGTTCTTTGAAAAGGTTAATAAAATTGGCAAACCCCTGGCTGGACTCACTAAAGAAAAAATAGAAAGGACATAAATAAACAAAATCAGGGATGAAAAAGGAGAAATTATGACAGACACTGCAGAAATACAAAGGATCATACAAGAATACTATGAAAAATATATAATATCAAATTGAACAACCTAGAAGAAATGGACCAGTACTTAGAAAAATACAACCTTCCTGACTGAATCAAGAAGAACTGGAAAATCTAAACACCCATCAGAAATATGGAAATTGAAACAATCATCAAAAACCTACCAAAAAGTAAAAGTCCAGGACCAAATGGCTTCACCAGTGAATTCTACCAAACATTTAAAGAAGATTTAATAGCTATTTTTCTCAAACACTTACCAAAAAATTGAAGAGGAGGCAATACTTTCCAACTCATTTTATGAGGCCAATATTACTCTGATACCAAAATCTGGTAAAGATAATATAAAAAAAGAAAAACACAGACCAATATCTCTCGTGAACACAGATGTAAAAATTCTAAATAAGATACTAGTGAACTGAATACAGCAACATATTAAAAAAATTATACACCATGATCAAGCGGGCTTCATCTCAGAGGCACAGGGATGGAAACAAATTAAAAAATAAGAATCATATAATCATATCAATAGATGCAGAAAAGCTTTTGACAAGATACAGCACCCATTTATGATTAAAACATTTAACAAAATCAGTATAGAAGGAAATTATCTTAACGTAATACAGGCCATATGTGACAAACACTCAGCCAGCATTATACTTAATGACGACAAACTAAAAACCTTCCCTCTAAGATCAGGAACAAGGCAAGGTTGTTCACTATCATCACTGTTATTTACTATAATATTGGAGGTCCTGGCAAGTGCCATTGACAAGAAAAAGATATAAAAAGCATCCAAATAGGAAACAAGGAAGTCAAACTGTTACTATTTGTGGATGACATGATTCTCTATATAGAAAACCCTAACGACTCCACAAGAACACTGCTACAAATAATAAGCATATGCAGTAAAGTCTCTGGATACAAAATCGAAGTTCAAAAATCCATAGCATTCCTATACCCTAATGATGAAGCATCAGAAAAAGAAATGGAAAAAATAATTCCTTTTGCAATTGCAACAAAAGAATAAAATACTTAGTAATAAATTTTAACAAAACATGTGAAAGAGCTATATAATGAAAATTATAAGACTCTATTAAAAGAAATCAAAGAAGATTCAGAGAAATGGAAAGATATTCTGTGTTCTTGGATTGGAAGAATCAATACAGTTAAAATGACCTTATTACCTAAAGCATTATACAGATGTAATGCAATCTCCATCAAAATCCCATCAGCATTTTTTAAAGATGTAGAACAAAAGATCATCAGATTTGTATGGAAGCATGAAAGACCTCAAATTGCCAAAGCCATCCTGAGGACAAAGAATGAACCTGGAGGCATCACTCTGCCCAACTTCAAATTATGCTACAAAGCAACAGTAATCAAAACAGCATGGTATTGGCAGAAAAACAGATACACAGACCAGCGGAACAGAATCAAGAGTCCAGAAGTAAACCCATATTTATATGGGCAAATAATTTTCGACAAAAAAGCCAAGAACATACAGTGGAGAAAAGGAAGCCTCTTTAATAAATGGTGCTGGGAAAACTGGAAAGCCACCTGCAAAAGAATGAAACTAGACTGTTGTCTATTACCACACACCAAAATTAACTCAAAATGGATTAAGAATCTGAATATAAGACCAGAATCAATAAAATGCATAGAAGAAAACATAGAAACTAAACTCAGGGACCTTGGACTTAAAGAAGATTTTATGAACTTGACCTCGAAAGCAAGGGAAGTAAAAACTAAAATAAATGAATGAGGCTACATTAAACTGAAAAGCTTCTGCTCAGCAAAAGAAACCGTCAACTAGGTAGAGACAACCATCTGAATGGGAAAATATATTTGCAAGCAACACCTCTGATAAGGGCCTAATATCCAAAATATACAAAGAACGCATACAACTCGATAATAACAAACAAAAAAAAAAGACAGATGATCCAATCAGAAAATGGGCTGAGGACCTGAACAGACACTTCTCCCTAGAGGCCATACAAATGGCCAACAAATATATGAAAAGATGCTCAACATTGCTAGCTATTAGGGAAATGCAAATCAAAACCACAATGAGATATCTTCTCATACCTGTTAGAATGGCTATAATGAACAGGACAAGTAATAACACATTTTGGAGAGGATGCGGAGAAAAAGGAATCCTCATATACTGCTAGTAGGACTGCAAATTGGTACAGCCACTGTGGAAAACAGTATGGAGGTCCCTTAAAACAGTAAGAATTGATCTACCATATAATCCAGCAATCCCTCTACTGGGTAATTACTCCAAAGACTTGAAAACTCTCTTTTGGTGGAGGATTGGATAAAGAAGATGTGATATATATACACAATGGGATACTACTTACTCAGCCATAAGAAGAGATGAAATATTGCCATTTGTGACAACATGGATGGACCTTGAGATAATCATGCTAAGCAAAATAAGTAAGACAGAAAAAGTTGAAAACCACATGATATCACTTATATGTGGGATATAAATCTAAAAGCAATAAATGAACAGGACGAACAAACAGAGACACATGGACATCGATCATAGACTAGTGGTTACCAGAGGGTTGCGGATGGGAGGAGGGGGTAGTTAGATGGTTAAAGGGGGTCAAATATAGAGGGGCAGGGGTAGGATGAATTGAGTAGGACGAATTGAGTAAATTGATCAAATATATAGTAGCTGAAGGAAACTGGACTTTGTGTGGTAAACACATAATAGAATATGCAGATGTCAAATGATAATATACACCTGAACATTGTATTAACCAATGTTACCCCAATAAACTTAATTTAAAAAAAAGAAAGAAAATTTGACTTCAACTCATGTTCCATGGTGACAATATTGCCCCATCTCTTTTTGATGGTCCACCATTCAAAAAGATACAATCAATACTGGGACTTCCTAGGAATATGCCTTTCCAATGCTATGAGACCACATTATTTGACCAAAAGTTTAATCATCATTATATCTTTTTGATTTATTTATGAGCAAAAGGAGAAACTGTGGACAAAAAAGGGTTCTATGAAAAGTAACCTTAAAGGGTGATCCCAACATAAATTCCTAACTGTATAGGTCATGGTGGGTAGTCATGCCCCAGGCATATAACTTCTGTAGTAAAAGGTTTATCTTAGCCTCAAGCAAGCCCTCTTTATTGTTTCTGTGCACTTAGTTTAACACATCTTTGAAATAAGCCATGAAAATCTTCATGAATCTTGTTTATTATCCTATAATACAATCCTTGTCTTGATTTCTTCTATCTTTACGTAATCTTCCTTATTTTCAAATTCAAAGGTATAAAAGAAGCTGCCAAACTGCTGTTCTCTGGAGCATTTGAGATTTTTCCCTTAGTGTATGTTGTCAATTTTGGCTCAAGTAAACTCTTATAAAAATTCTGTACAAGTTTGGAAATTAGGAGAGGCCCAGTGGAAAGATGACTAGATAGGCAGAGCAAGATGAGCCCACTGTGCCCTGATTCAGCAGCATCGCCACCTGGGAGAGTTGCTGAAGCCTCTTAGCATTAGCTTCCAAACCTGAAAAGGAACAAGTAATAACTTCACAGGATGGTAGTAATGACTGAATGAGGAAATGTAAATGGAGATACTTTTTACCAATAACCCTGTCCAAATACTAGTATTAGTATCTGAGTACTTAGAAGGTATCATGCTTTTGCATTGTGTCTGTGGTATCAGGCCAGTGTTTCTGTTCATCTAAAAGGTAGAGAATGTAGTACAAGGATACTAAACAGAGTCAACCAGGGCAGAGGGCAGATTGTAAATGGGTTTGGCTACAGTGGTGTTCTGGAGCCAGCTCATACTTTCTAGTGAGGTAGCTGTTCACCTCCTCTTATTCCACATCCCATATCATATTGAGAGCTTGGAATCAGCCATAATGGTCACCTTCACATAATAGAAATCAGCAAATGCTACCAATTAGGACTTTTTTGACTGCAGGGCCAGTTTACCAGTATACCACTGGTTGATAGGTTATAAAATGTGAATGAAAAAAGGGGTCTTATGGAAAGTAATCTTATATACTGAACTTAAGAAAGCAAATATTCTTGTTAATTATTCTATAATCCAATACTCACCTTACTTTCTCCAACCTCCATGTAATCTTCCTTAGTTCTCTCCTTAATTTCAAATGCATAAAAGCTGAAAAGCTGTTATTCTTGAGAGCATTTGAGATTGCGCTCCCCAGCATGCATCATCAATTTGGCTCAAATAAACTCTTATAAAATAAACTACAGGTTTGGATATTTCTTACATTAACAAAATATTCAGATAATAATAAGCAAAATCTTATAGGCAGATGAAGTTTTTTTTTTAAAATTAGTGTATTATAAACTCATCAACATGAACTGGATTCACAATAGGTGCATAATATTTATAATCAATGATCACAAGGTATTCCTTTATTATTATAAACTTCATTTTTTAAGAGTTGAAAAATATGGTTTTTTTATTAGTCTAAAGCATGTTTTCTATGTAGCATGGTTGGTTTCATAAAATTGCTACGAAATTATTAAAAAGAAAAGCCAAAGAGAGATGAACTTAATTTAAATATATATGTATATATAAACACTATAGGTAAAATCAAATCAAACAGAACACAATGGTTATGTGTTAAATAATAATAGAGTTGATTTCATAATTCAGTCAAGAGCATTCTCAGAAATTTTATCAGAAAAGATCTATAGTGTGTATTTGTATTAAAATATTTGCCACTTTAAAGGGGGAAGAGGAGTAAGAGTGTAAAGTTCACAAATTCTGTTGAAGTTAGTTTAAAATTCATTATTATAAGTTCAAGATGTTTTATGTAAGTCTCATGGTAACCATATGAGAAAATCCTGTAGTAATTACACACACACACACACACACACACACACAAACATGATAAGGAAGAGAAAACATATCAAACATATTGAAACACAAAAAAAGGTAGCAAGATGAGAAATTAGGAACAATGGATCTATAAAATGAGAAAATAATAAACAGATGACAATAGTAAGTCTTTACCTAACAATAATTACTTTAAAAATAAATGTATTAAATTCACCAATTAAAAGACATAGAATGACCGAATGGATTTTTTTAAAAAATCCAACAATATGCTACCTCTGGGAGCTGTATTTAGCCTTAAAGACATCTCTTTACTCACAGAGTAAAGAGATGGAAAAAGATGTTTCAAGCCAATGGTAACCAAAGGGGCAATGGGAAGCAGTAGTAGCTATACTAATTTAAAAAAAAAAAAAAAGACTTTAAACGAAAAATGTTTTTTTAAACATTATTTTTTTTAAAATTATGTTTTCTTAAACATTTTTTAAACATAATGATAAAGCAGACAATGCACCAAAAAGACATAACTACTATAAATATTTATGAGCCCAACATTCGAGCACCAAATATATATAAAGCAAAACTTAACAGAGCTAAAAGGAGAAATAGTACATAATAATAGTTGGGGAGCTTAATATCCCACTCTCAACAATGAATAAATCATCCCACTAAAGAATCAAAAAGGAAATGGCATATTTGAACAACGATATAGAATACTTTATCCTAATAGATACATACAGAACAATAGAATATACATTTTTCTCAATTGTACATGGAATATTTTCTATGATACACCATATGTTAGGCCACAAAACAATCCTTAGTAAATTAAAAAATATTGAAATCATATCTAATATCTTCTCTTCCTACAATGGAATAAAACTAGAAATCAATAACAAGAGGAAAACTGAAAATGAACACATAGAAATTAAACAACACTCCTGAACAACCAATGGATTAAAGAAAAAATTAAAGGGAAAATAAAAAATTTTCTTAGTACAGGAGAAATGAAAACACAACATATCAGAATGTGAGATGCAGCGAAACAATTCTAAGAAGGAAGTTCATAGCAATAAACATTTATTTTTAAGAGGAAAAAAAGGTTCCAAATAAGCAACTCAACTTAACTCTATGCCTTAAGGAACCAGAAAAAGAAGAAACTGAGCCCAAAGTTAGGAGAAGAAAGGAAATAAAGATTAGAGCAGAAATAAATGAATAGAGAACAGAAAAACAATAGAAAAAATTAACCAAACTGAGTTTGTTCTTTGAGAAGGTAAATTAAATAGACAAACCCTTAACTAAACTAACAAAGGAAAAAGGAAAAGGACTCAAATTAAAAAATTATAAATGAAAAAGCAGACATTACAATTAATACCACATAAATTGTAAGAGGCTATTATGAAACATGATATGCCAACAAACAACATGACCTAGAAGAAATTGAAAAATTCTTAGAAATATGCAAC
The DNA here is from genome assembly GCF_000325575.1 of Pteropus alecto. Lineage (NCBI taxonomy): Eukaryota > Metazoa > Chordata > Mammalia > Chiroptera > Pteropodidae > Pteropus > Pteropus alecto. Next base: position 1,049,658 of record NW_006441950.1, on the reverse strand, counting down.
TTACCAAGACTAAATCAGGAAGAAATAGAAAATCTAAATATACCAATTACAAGCAAAGAGATTAAACCAGTAACCAAAAATCTCCCAATGAAGAAGAGCCCAGGACCAGAATTATTAGTGAAGTTTACCAAGCATTTAAAGAAAGATTAACACCAAATCTTGTCAAACTCTTCCAAAAAAATTGAAGACAAGGAAATACTTAAAAGTCAATTTTATAAGGCCAGCATTATCCTACTAGAAAAATCAAGAAAGGAAACTGTAGGAAAGAAAACTATGTATCAATATCCCTGATGAATTAGATGTAAAAATTCTCAATAAAATATTAGCAATATTGGCAATACACTAAAAAGATCTTTCACCATGATCAAGTGAGATTTAGCCCTTTGATGCAAAAATGGTTCAACACATACAAATCAATCAGTGTGATACATTACATTAATAGGGTAAAATAATCATTTGGTTATCTCAGTAGATACAGAAAAAGCACTTGACACAATTCAATATCCATTCACGATAAAAACTCTTTAGCTAATTAGACATAGAAGGAATGTCATAATAAAGGCCATTTATGACAAGCCCACAGCTAACATCGTGCTCAATGGAAATAGGTTGAAAGCTTTCCCTTTAAGATCAGGAAAAAGACAAGTGTGCGCACACTCACCACTTCTATTCAACATAGAACTAGAAGTCCTAGTTAGAGCAGTCAAACATGAAAAAATAAATAAAAGATATCAGAATGGAAAAAAAGTCTCTATTTGCAGATGACATGATTTTATATATAAAAAATTCTAGAGATTTAAGCAAAAAACTGTTAGATCTAATCAATGAATTAAGTAAAGTTGCAGGATAAAGAATTAACATACAAAATTTGATGTGTTTCTTTACACTAACAATGAATTTTCTGAAAAGAAATAAAGAAATCAATTCCATTTACAATAGCATCAAAACAATAAACTACTTAGAAATAAATTTCACTAAGGAGATAAAAGATTTCTACTCCAAAAATAATAAAACATTGATAAAAGATATCAAAGAAGATGTAAATAGATAAAAAGGTATTCATATTCACAAAATGGAAGAATTTATATTGCTAAAATGTCAATATTACCAAAATCTACCTATAGATTTAATGCAATCCTTATCAAGACTTCAATGACATTTTTTGGCATAAGTAGAATAAAACTTCTACAATTTAAGCTTCTGGTCAAGATAGTGAAGTAGGTAAGCACTGTGCTCATCTTCTTCCACGACCACATCAAAATTACAACTAAATTATAGAGCAATCATATTGAAAATTGCCTTAAATCTAGCTGAACAGATGTCCTATAACTAAATATCTACAAAAGAAGCTATGTCGAGATTGATAGAGACTAGGTTGGTGGAGACCAGAGATGCAGACAAGCTGCTTCCACAACCACGTACGGTGGTTAAAAATTGGGAGGTCCCCCATGAAGACCGAGGGATCCCAGCTCCACACCAAGCTCCTCAGCTCAGTGTTCCAGTGCCAGGATGAGAAGTTTGTTAAATTCTGTTTGTGAAGACCAGCAGAGATTGTGGCTAAGTGAGATGAAAGGTGGCTAGAGTGCCAGGTGTTCCTTTTAAAGAACCCGTGCATGGATGTTTTTATTGATTAATTCACTTACTCCAGTAGTGGGGCAACAGCCTAAAAAGTGCCAGAGACATAGGGGGAGCAATTAAATTATCTGGCTTCCGGGAGAGGGTCGGAGGTGCAACTTTCTCCCAGAAAGAATGTTGGCAGAAGCCATTGATTTTTATTGAGCCCTCCCCTGACCCATGTGGGCACCATATCTGAGTCTCTACCAACCTAGCTAACTCTGTTCACCCTTCCATGGTGATTCCCTGAGACTGTGCCTCACTAAACTTGTGGGCCCATCCAAGCCACTTCCAGTGGATTTTTCATTCAAATGCCCTGTCTTGGCTCATGCTGAGGACTTTTCTAAAATTTCTCAAAGGTTCGCAAACTCCAAACAAGAAGTATCTGGCCTCGGTGTGACCTATACCTCTTGCTAAGCAGCCCAAAGCCCAGTACTAATAGCAGCTGGCTTCAGTTCATAGCTTATCTTCTTCCAGCTATGTAAGATCACTCTACAAGACCTGGAGACAAAGCAGCTCTACCTAATACATAGAAACAAACAGGAAGGCAGCTGAAATGAGGAGACAAAGAAACATGTCCCAAATGGAAAAAAACAAAAACAAAAACAAAACAAAAAAAAACAGAACAAATCTTCAGAAAGAGAACATTAATAGTAATAACATTTGCATCACAGGGATGCCAGCAAGGAACTGAAAACCTATTTGAAAAAATAATGATGGAAAACTTCCCTAACTTGGTGAGAGAAATAGAATTACAAGCCCAGAAAGCTCAG
>NW_006441950.1:1031157-1047216 GCF_000325575.1 Pteropus alecto | reverse complement strand
ATAAAGAGAGAATCTTAAAAGTGGTAAGAAAGTTATGTAGAAGGGAGCTCCAATAAGTCTGACAGCTGATCTCTGAACAGAAACTTTGCAGGCCAGAAGGGATTGGCATAAAATACTCGAAGTGACAAAAAGTAAGGACCTATAACTAAGATTACTCTAGCCAGCAAAGCTATCATTATAACCAAAGAACAGATTGAGAACTTCCCAGTCAGGAAAAAGCTAAAGAAGTTCATCAACACCAAAACAGTATTATAAGAAATGTTAGATGAACTTCTTTAAAAAGAAGGAAAAACAAAGATCAAAATATGAATAATAAAATGGCAATAACTAGATATCTATCATTAATTACTTTAAATGTAAATGAATTAAATGTTCCAATCAAAAGATATAGGATGGTTGATTGGATGAGGAAATAAAATCCTTACATACACTGGCTACAAGACACTTCATATCAAGACACGCACAGATTAAAAGTAAAGGAATGGAAAAATATATTTCCTAAAAATGGGGAGGAAAAAGCTAAGAAGGTAATACTTATACCAGATGAAATAGACTTTAAAACAAAGGCTATAACAAGAAACAAAGAAGGACCCAGGAATTTCACTTCTGGGTATTGATCCGAAGAAATTCAAAACACTACTTTAAAAAGACATATGCATCCATATGTTCACTGCAGCATTATTTACAATAGCCAAGATTTGGAAGCAACCTAAGTGTTCTTCAAGAGATGAATGAAGAAGAGATGGTACATATATACAATGGAATATTACTCAGCCATAAAAAGAATAAAATCTCGCCATCTACAACAACATGGATATACCTAGAAGGTATTATGCTAAGTGAAATATGTCAGACAAAGGAATACAAATATCATATGATTTCACTTATATGTCAGTTTCACTTATATGTGGAATATAAAACAAACAAACAAACAAACAGAAACAAACTTATAGAGAACATTTCGATTGTTGCCAGATGAGAAGGGGTTTGGAGGGATGGGTGAAAAAGGGGAAGGGATTAAGAAATACAAATTGATAGTTACAAAATAGTATGGGGAAGAAAACTACAGTATATGGATCATAGTCAATAATATTGTAATAACTATGTACTGTGTCAGAGGAGTACTAGATTTATTGGGGTGATCACATCATAAGTTATATAAATGTTTAATCACTATGTTTTTTTAATCTGAAACTAATATAATATTGTATGTCAATTGAACTAAAAATTTTTTAAAAAAACTTAAGAATACTTTTAAAATTTATGTGGAAACAGAAAAGACCCTCACATAACTAAAGAAATTCTGAGAAACAAAAGCAAAGCAGTAGGTATCACACTTTCTGATACTGTAAAACTATAGTCATCGAATTGTATGATAATGACATAGAAGCAGACAAATAGAGCAATGGAACAGAATTGAGAGCCCAAAAATAAGTCCAAGCATATACAGTCAATGGATATTTGACAAAGGATCCAAGACTACTCAATGAAGACAGTCTCTTTAATAAGTGGAGCTGAGACAACTGGCTATTCAATGTAAAAGAATGAAACTGGACCCATATCTTAAACCACTCACAAAAATTAACTCAAAATGAATTAAAGACTTAAATATAAGATCTGAAATCATGAAAGTTCTACAATAAAACGTAGGAAACATAGAGCTCGTGACAAGGGTTTTGAAAATGATTTTTTGGATATGATACCTAAAGCAAAATAAAAAACAAGTGAAACTATATCAAACAAAAAACTCTGCACAGCAAAAGAAACACTTAACAAAGTGAAAAGTCAGCCTACAGATTAGGATAAAATATTTGCAAATTACATATATGATAAGGGGTAAATATCCAAAATATATAAAGAATTCATATAACTTAATAGCAAAAAAAAAAAAAAAATCCCAAATAATCCAATTAAAAAATAGGCAAGAGAACTGAATAGACATTGTTTTCAAAGAAGACGTACAAAAAGCCAACATGAAAAGATGCTCAACATCATTAGTCATTAGGGAAATGCAAATCAAAACCACAATGAGATATCACCTCATGTCTGCTAGAGAGGCCATAACAAAAAAGACAAGAGATAACAAATATTGGCATGGACGTGGAGAAAAGGAACCCTTGTGCATCATTTGTGGGATTATAACTTGGTGCAGTGACTATGGAAAACGACATGAACGGTTCTCAAAAAATTTAAAAAAGAACTACCATATGACCCAGCAATTTTACTTCTGGGAATATATTCAAAGGAAACACTAACTGGAAAAGATGATCTGTACCTCCATGTTTATAGCAGCACTATTTACAATAGCCAACACATAGAAATGACCTAAATGTCCATTGATGGATAAATAGTTAAATAAGTTGTGGTATATATGCATAATGGAATAATATTCATTCATAAAAAATGAAGATATCTTACCATTTGTGAAAACATGGATGGCTTGAAGGCATTATGCTAAGTAAAATAAATCAGACAGCGTAACAAAATATTTATGATCTCACTTATATGTGAAATCTGAAAAAAAAGAAAAAAAAGAAAAACCTCATAGGAAAAGAGATCTGATTTGTGGTTCCCAGAGGTAGAGGGTGGAGGCAGGGGAGATTGGAGGAAGGTGGTCAAAAAGTATAAACTTCCAGTTATAAGATAAGTTCTAGGGATGTAATGTACAACATAATGACTATGACAACACTGCTGTGTGCTATATGGGAAAGTTGTTAAGATAGTAAATCATAAGAGTCTCATTGCAAAGACAAAATTTTTTCATTTTCCTTTTTTCTTTCTTTTTATTATACCTATATGAGAAGATTGATGTTAGCTAAACCTATTGTAATCATTTCACAATATACGTAAATCAAACCATCATGCTTATATCTTAAACTTATGCAGTGATGTACGTCAATTATTTATCAGTAAAACTGTGCGGAGAGACTTGTACTGATAAATAATACATGTCATGAAAGCTTAAAAACATGTACTCATGTGCATGATAAAAAAGAGTGGTAAAAAATTATTCTTTTCATGATTCAGCAGTTTAAGATGATAACTTAATGTTACTAAATTTAATGCTTTGAATATAAATATTGGTATAGGAACTATATCAGCTATGAACTAGAAAATAGAACTAGAAAATCATATATGCTATGTGCAGACAAGCACAAACAATTCTAATGAAATCTAAGAAGTGTTACTCATACAAAGGATTCCAGTTGGCTGTAAAAAATAAGTGTAGTCCTTACTAATGAACATTCCAATTGTTCTTGTAAATGTGGATGTTAGTATGATACATACACAGACATAAATAACTGCAGTTTTAGAGAATATGAATTTTTTAAATTAATAGCATACTTTTTATGGTAACTCAAATAACAGATTTTTTTTCTTTCCATTCTAAATGTGAAAGAATTTTGAGTGGAATTTTTTGGGGATATCCAGATAAGCAGAACACATAAATTAGCCTGATATATCAAATGTTTATGGGTATAATTATAGAGCCCTTAACTGAAACAGAATGAATTTAGTTCTGGGATGTACAGGTGGAAGCACTTAGTGGGATCCATATCCTCTGTTACACATAAGCATCCTGAGGTAGAAAGACTAGAATGCTCACAAAAGAATAAAGAAACTTTTAGATTTTTACCTGCAAGGTAAAGCCAAACAATCTATAATTGAGTGGGATTATCTCTTGGATCTTCCTTGCTATTAAGGGGTGAACATGCTAGAGGTAGTTTTGTGATCTTCTAGTGAAGTAGCTCCTGTAGTTAGCCATAGTAGGGATTGCAGATCTAGAGGTGACTTTCTCACTCACTTGACCTAAAACCAGAAGATTTTAAACTTCTATCACAAAAAGGCTATTACCAATGAATCTGTCTTTGAATAAGAGACTCTGAATTTATTTTGGCCACAGTGCTCAATTTTCTTAGTCTAATTTTCACAAAGTTCAATTAATATATATTTCCTTTAAATAAAATAGATATGCTCCCGTACTGCAATTTTAACTCCTCTTAGGATTTGTTAGGGTATTTACTTCATTTGCTTGTTCTATTCTGCTCAGTTTAATGATGTTTATTTTTTTAAGTAGAAAAAAGAGTTATTAATAAGGACTTCATTCTTTCCACAACACATTGACTTTGAAATTAATAGTAAAAGTATATATTAATATTATTCATCATTTATTGAACACTAACTTACAAAAAAGCATTTACTAGGTACCTTTCACTATCATCTTATTTAATTCTCACAAAGCCCATGGGTAAAATATCTTTTCTATATTTTTTCTTTTTCCCAAATGAGAAGTTAACTCTTAGGTTAAGTGAGTTAACAGAGGTTGTTAATGTTGAATAATCTTGGGATTCAGATTCACAAAAGCCTGTGTTCTTACATAGCCCTTCTGATTCTCATCCTGGGCTGCACAGAATCACCAAGGGAACTTCAAAACAAATTACCTAGTCCTGTGTCACCTCACATTGGTGGCTCCACATCTCCAAGTGGTATGAGAGGCATCTCATCTAAACCTCTCTACTGTATCATGCTGGTCTCCACTGAAAAGTGGACATTCACTTAGTCTGGCACAGCCCTTCCTCCTGTACTTTGTTAGTCAGAGGCCAACTACCCAAGTGATTTGTTTCTCAGGCATTTAAAACTCAAATCATTGTTTAACATGTTTCTATTTTCTAAATTTTCTAAATATTAGAAATATTTCTAAATATTTCAAAACAGAAATATTTACTTCTGCTTTGTCAATAGGTATTGAAGGTCCATAACATGACATGCTTGGCATTCTGGAAGATTTTGAGTGCATCATGGCCCCTGCCTTTGTGAGAGTGAAAACCTGCTTAGGTGATATGAGAATAAAAGCAAGTTGAAGTCCTGTCAGCACAGTCTCACTGACATGTACAGATAAAATCATTTAATAGTCAATCCATTATGTGATTGAAATTTTGATAGGTCTTATCATCCTGCTATTTTGAGACAGAGAGAATAACACGGATAACACTCACTATGTGCCAGGTCCTATTCTAAGTACTTCATATTTAATTCATAGTCTTTACAACAGTCCTAGACTATTAATGTACCCATTTTACAGATGACTAAGCTGAGGTACAGAATGATTGAGCAAATGTCACACAGCAAGTATGACTAATGGAGCTATGATTCAAACCTAAGCCCTCTGACTCCAGAGCCCATAGTCATAACTAGACACTATAGTAGGGGAAGGTGCCAAATGTTTTATGCCTATTAGAAATTAGAAAATAAAAAAATAAATGCACCAGTAGTTCTTCTACCCACTATTAATATTTTTGTAAGTGCTCTTGCAGATTTTATTTTTATGTATATACATAAATACATAGTATTTATAATTTTTTTTAAAGAAGCAGACATCATAATGTATCTTGTAATCTGTATATGTTTATAAGGATTCAAATTATTGACCTTTAATTTGTTGAGAAAACTATTTTCTTGGAGACAATATAGAAGAATATATAGGAATTTATAGAAAACCATTCTTTTGGTAGCTTTTGATTTTTCTACTTAATAATGCCTTCTGAGTCTTCAATGGAAATATTTTTGTCAATGCAAACCTAAAAATTAAGTTTTTTGAGAATATCCATTACTCCTCTTTTACATGTAAAACTTAGCACATCACTTCCTTTTGGTATTGTAGTTTGCAAGCCTCTTTCATTCTCATTCTATATCAATTCCAATCTATTCTCCAATTTCTGGCCATTCGGGAGTGTTGTTTTGTTTGGATCCAGTTGATTCTCATTCTTCTGTTCAATTTTTATGTCTGAAACTGTCAGTAGAACCTGGGAGTATGTGATAAGTAGACTCTTTGACTTAATTTTAAACAACTAGCATTTGGAGAATAGAGTACAGATCAGGATAATATAAATGTTCAAAATTCCCTTGAATGAGAACTGAGGGTTCATTGGATTACTCAGGCATGTGTCATCTCAATCCCCTTAAAGAATTATCTATAGCCTATCTTTATGTACTCATAGGTGAATAGTAATCCACAGATGCTGTGCTTATAGTCGCCTGAAGAAACCACACCAGAAACTGAGACCAGCTGCCACTAGTGAGTCTTGGCACTGCTCAGCAAGGAGCACTTGACTCTTGGAGGACTCACCTGGATGTGGCTTGGATGGGGCTGTGAGTTGGGGAGGCAGAGTTTCAGGGAATCTTTTGGGAGGAGTGACCTCCTTTATCCAGTTTGATGATGTCTCAGCTATGGCTGGGAGCAAGGAGGGCTCAACAGAGGAACAGCGGATATTGCAGGCATTTCTGCCTGGGAGAGAGCCCCGTCTATGCCCCTTACTCTGGCAACTCAGTGTACCCCTGCATTCCTTGGTTCCTCGCCTTCCCCAGCAGCCACCTGGCACTGGTGCTTAGAGTGAGTAGGTCTGTCACTGCAAAAATCCAGTCACTGCCACGGCCCCTTTAAAAGGCTCTGCAGCTGCTGGCTGCTGCAACTATAGCCTCTGTTCCACTCAGCCACTTTGGACTGGCAGCCTTGTGTCTTTGCCCCCTCCTACCTTCTACCATTGCAAGTTGATTAATTACTTCTCTACCTAGTAGTGCTTCTGTTCATCTGGATCCCAGAAGACTTTCCTTGCTGTTTGCTTCATGTTTCTGTCGCAACTTTGATTTGGTCACAAGAGGGATGAACAAAGCCTCCATCATCTACACTGTTTCCCTCCTCCCCATATGTACATTTTTATTGACTAAATAAATGAAGGAACAAATAAATGGTTAAGTAAACATGTGATCTTGAAGCTCTAAGTCACAAGATTATCTCTTTTTATTCCTAAATAATTTTGCAGATGGGGAAACTGGAGGCTTGCCCTACACATGGGGTCCTCTAGGACCTTTATCCAAAAGAAATTTGAAGCCTTTAGAGAGGAGTTATTATTATGAAAGGAGCCTTTAGAGAGGAGTTATTATTATGAAAGATTTACAGGACTACTATAAACAGTGAGTAAACAGGAACAAGGAAAACTAATACGAAAACCGTGGGTCTGTTTATTTCCTTTATGTTCTGTCTTCTGTCTTTCGATTAATTTAGATATAAGCTTTACAGGCAGTAGTTGTGCTGGTCTTTAAATATGTGTGTGTGCATGCATGCATGCATGTATGTACCCTGATGTTGAACTGAAAAGCAGAATATTTAATCACATAAACAATTAACAAGATTCCCATGGTTTTAGATGCATTAACAGTCACTGGCACCCCAAATTTCAATGTGTCTTTTGAATTTTAGATGTTATAGTGATAGATTTTCAAGTGGAAAGGGCCAGCCCACTGAGATGAGACTGATTTATTCACTCCTCAGTCCTCCCTGGGCTGTTCATGAATGAGCTCAGATGAACATGGCCAAAACAGCTCAGTGTTCCATATTGAATGTAATAGTCCCAAAATTTACTCCAAATGCACAAGGCTAGTTTTGTGCCATGTGGGCCTCCTACACAGTTAAGTCTCCTCATTAGAGATTCCTGGTCTGGTTGGTGGGACACCAAGGAAGGCCTGGTTGGACTCACTTTCTCAGTGACTTCAAAGTGACAGATTCATTATCTGGAGGGCCCTAGAGCCACACGTTATATAAGAAAAGGGACTGAATTCATTTCTGGAAGACCTATCTAACCCTGGTACCCATTAATTTGCTGTATTCTTGGGCAAATAATTTAGCCTTGTTAAATCTCAGAATCATTTTAAAAACTGAAAGTTCCAAGCAGTTCTCCAAAGGTTGACCAGGCCTCTCATAAAGTCTCTCTATGATACAAATTTCCTGAATAATTTCCTGGTGCAACTTTCATTGAGGTGCATTGTTCCTGAGGATTTTCATCTGACTGAAATGTACCATGAATACCCTTAAAATATATCCAGAAAAATAGGAAATAAGTGTTTTCTTTGGTTTATATTTGTGGTGCTAATTAGAAGTAGGCAAATGAATACATCTCTGGATAGCTTTTACATCACTGGTAAGATTCTACCAATACTTCACTTGTTAAAAATATTCTGGTTGAACTGCTAAGAGAAAACACCTTATGTTTAAGGGAAACATTATTAAAAATGAAGACTCTGAAACACATTTCAATTGGAAAACATCCCCTTGAGTCAGTACTACAAGTGGAAAGTAAAATCATTGGGTATAGAATATTTATTAAAAAAATATGAAGGCTCATGAAAAAAAATATATGTCTTGTAGAAGCAGGAAAATAACCTCAAGCAAACATATTTGTGAGTGAAATGTTTTAGTAAGATAAGATGTAAGTCTGTTATAGTTTTACTTGGCTTAATAATTAGCTATATCAAAAGAAAAAAATCATAAATATTGTCTGATTTCATGAATTTTAACTGAAGTACATTTTTCACATTAAGCTTATACTGGGTTTTCAGAAAAGAATGGGTCAAGTTGAAGTTTCAAGAGAAAAAAAGTCTAAATTGACCAAGACACAGAATAGTGAAGGAAAGTAACATTACTTGCAGGGTTCTTGAAAAATGTCAGTTCACATAGTGCTTTCAATTATACAAATGAAAGATAAGTAGGACTTAGAAAGTGGGACCAAAGGTCACACTGTGATTGTGCTGGGTTGCCTCCAAGAGAAACAAGTAATTTCAATGTGAATGTTAATGTCTAAGAGGGTGAGATAGACTTCTTATGAAAAGCTAGGGGACATGCTCCTCTTATTAGGGATGCTGAATATTTTGAATGTGCAGATGGATTCCCTTCTTCTGATACAGGGACTAAAGAAGAGGCCTGACCTTCTTTGGATTGGCTAACTCATGCCATTCCTCTACAAGCTTAGAAGCACAAATATGCAGTTACTCTGTCTCAGTTGTTCCTATGGAGAAAATTTGGAAAGCTTTTCCTTGGAAAGGGTCTGGAAAAGCCTTCAGTGTTTGGGTTATTTCATGAAGAGCCCAGGAAAATGAGTAAGAACAGGGACACTGTTTGCCACCCTCAAGTAAAAGCTTGCCAATAAGGCTAGGAGTCATATTTGGTGCTCACAAATCCATATGCACAGAAAGTATAGTCTCTGGATCAAATAAATAATGTTTCTTAGTCTAAGGCCATGCCCCACGGAACATGGCTGATCTTCGAAGCTAAGCAGGGTTGGGCCTGGTTAATACTTGAATGGGAGACTATCCAGGAAGACCAGGTGCTGTAGGTTTTAAAAAAACAATAATGTCTCTTACCCATACCTGTTCTATCCTTAAATTATGTAAATACCATTGTGATTCATAAAATATAAATTCTTTTACAATCATTACTGAAGTGATAGTAATTTATAGTCATGTATTTAAACAACACATTCTGAAAGTTACAGATAATTACATAGAGAGATGTCCTTGAAATTTCTAGGTTTTAAAGCAAATTTATTAAACTCACAATGGTTAGGAATATGTGCTCCAGAGAATAACGTTACACAGGTGGGTTCCTTCCTCTTCTCATAACAGCAAAAGTGCTTGGAAAACTCTGGCTGAGCTCTGTTTTATGTGACAACAGCAGGCTGATAAATGGCCCCAGGGATAGCTAAGAGCTCTATGTTTAGGGCTGCAAATTTGAAAGGTTGGCTCTGAACATCTAGTGAAGAGAAAAGTACATCTGGAAGGCAGGAGAAAGAGTTTTTTAATGTAAAATGTAGCCTGAAATAGCAGAAAGAAACAAGCTTTGGAATAAAAGACAAATGTGGTCCAGATCTGAATAAAAGCAGAAAAGACAGGGATCTGGCTGAGATCTCCCAAAAGTAGTACTGAGTAGTAACCTGGCTTGCTTGTCCCTCCATCCTTTGCTAGGTAGAATGGTCCATAAAGATGTTCACATCCTAATTCCTGGACTTAAGGACCTTGAGATGTCTCATCTAGATTATTCTAGATTATCTAGGCAGGCCCAATATGATAACATGAATCTTCAACAGCAGAGACTCTTCCTTGGCTGTGGTCAGAGAGAGAGATGGGATAGTGAAAGAAAAGTCAGATAGATGTGATGTGTTTGATTTCGAATAAAGGGGGCCATAAGTCAAGGGATATAAATAGTTCCTAGAAATAGGTTCTCCTCATGGTTTACAGAAGGGGATTCAGTTCTGGTGACATCTTGATTTTAGCCCATTGACACTCATCTGGACTTCTTACCTCCTGAACTGTAAGATAATAAAGTTGTGTTGTTTCAAGACACTTAAATTTGGTAATTTGTTAAATTATTTGAAAAGCATATTTGCAAAAATATATTACTCTAGAATAAACCTGAAAAATGTGGTTGAATGTATAATTTTCAGGTCACTAAAATTAATGAAATATTTTAATGCCACCCAATTCAATTTATTTAAAGGAGGAATCTTTTTACAGTACCTGTATATGCATTTAAAGATGAAATAAGTTGTCCTTGGTTTTCCCTAAGAAGCACATATCCTTTTGGTCTACATGTTTACCATATAACAAAGACACTAATTGTAGCCCATATGCTCTAACTACCAAAACAAAGGTTATTAATAGGACAGAGGTCCACATAAAATATGCACTTGGATGTTGGACATTGGCACTGCAGTGAGAAATTTCGAAGTTGACATTATTGTGTGTGCTTGGTAGTCAGTAGTCTAGGATCACAAAAGCCAAGACAATATAGGTTTATGAAGTTGATGCTACAATATATGAGATAGAGATCATAGGTATCAGAGCAGGAGATGATGACAAAGATCATTTAGTAGCACCTCCTTGTAAGCTGATGAGAATAACAATCCAAACTACACAGCTAGAAGCAGTCAGGCTGAAAGTAGATGTCAAGTCTGTGCCCTGAGACAATGGCCTTTTCTGCTTCTCACATCTCTGGATGGGTGAGACATGTCTCTGCCTCAGGGAGGGTGCAGTCTAGTGCAAGAGTCAAAGCAAACTAATATAAAAAGGAAGAGAGTAAGCCACCACAACCACCACGAGAGCCAAGGTTACTTGGATCTAAGGAGTCTGGGGAGGCAGCTCTGAGGATTTCAGTGGCCTGGAAAGTACCTGAAAGGAAGGAAGACTATTGTATAAGTAGGATAGTTAGGATCAAGCAACTTAAAGAAGGTGAGAGATGTTTCAGTGCTGGAGAACAAGGCACAAAATTCTAAAGGTAGTAAAAATGAACGACTTGGACAGTGTTCAGTGGACAGTGAGAAAAATGACTAGGAAGTAGAGGAGGGAAGGAAGGAAGGGGAGAAGGAAGAAAGGAGAAGAAAGGAAAGGAAGAAGAAAGGAGGGAGGGAGAAATGGAGGAAGGCAGAGAGGAAGGAAAGAGAGGAAGGTGATTTTGAAACAGACATAAGAAAAAATAGAAAGACAGGCTATTTTGGTTATTTTGCAACTGTGAATGAGTGACAAAACAGTGTTGGAGGGATCCTAAGGCTAGAATGTACCTTATATTTAATAACTCTTTACACTTGCACAATACTTTTACACACCTAATTTGATGTGTATTTTACCACAATAAAAAAAAATTAGAATGTACAAATGTCACAAGCATACTTATTTATTACGGAGATAATTATTTAGCAACAAATATGGAAGTAACCACTTGTTGATAGAATTCATGTGAAAATTAGCAGATTTGCAAATATAGAGGACAATCTGGTGATGGCCAGAGGAGAGGGGATTTGGGGGGCTGGGAGAATGGGGAGAAGGTTTAAAGAAGTACAAATTAGTAGTTGATAGATGGTCACAGGTTTGGGGAGCATGGCATAAAGAATGCAGCTAGCATTAATGTAATGGCCAGGTAGAGAGCCAGGATAGAGAAAGAGCATTTACAAACTATATAAATGTCTAACTAATACACTGTATACCTAAAACTAATAAAATAAAAAATTTTAAAAAATCAGAAGATTTGAAATCCAGTGTTGATTTTACCTCTAAACTCATGAAGTTATTTGGGAAGAGCATACCCTCACCTCTCTAAACCTCAATTTTCTTATCTGTATGTGTTTGGGCTAAATAATCCCCAAATCCCTTTATAATTCGAATGCTTTGTGTTTCTGAGATGGTTAGGCTGACAAATCTGGCATATTTCTAATTCAGGCTGATGTGGTTACAACACGAGCATATTTCCTTGTTGTCCAAAAGTACCTAATTATACCAGAATTTTTTTGAGATGGTGTGCTCTGGTAGCCCATAATCTAGTAGTAAGAAAAATGCCTTTCTAGAATAATGAAGGTCTTCTCAGGTTAAATTAGCTAAGAACCTTGACTTCCCCAGGTTCTTCCTGACCTGAGGGCTAATTATGGATAGCAGAGACATTTTCTTTGACCCCAGTACCTACCCTAGGATTGCTGTGGAAGGTCTAGCCTTGCAGTAATTTCTTATCCTCAGTACACTGGAAGCCTCTGAGTCTTTCTCAGTGGCCAAAGTGACTCTTCAAGCACTGGTGCATTTGCTTAGAGCAGTTCTATCCCTGACAACCTCTTCTGGTGGCTGATACTTCTATTGTCACAGGGAACCTGGCCACTAGTGCTGATGTCCTGGTGTCCACAGTATTTTCTCTTTAGTGTGATGCTGCATTCTGCCCTCTTGGAACTAGGGATACCCTCATCCCACCTGTGAGACCAGACAGCACTCTCTTTGACTATGAGTAGACAGGTCTTACAGCAAATGCTATTCTTTTGAGATCCACAAAGAGCACTCAGGTATAGTATTGACAATTCAGCAAGGAGCCAAATTATATTTGAGTCACACCTCTTGGAGTGACATACTCCTGTGCATACATGGCCTACCCTGCAAAGAAAGACAACGATGACACTGTTAGTGTTGATAGGATGGAAGTTTACCTTTTAGAGACTCATCTACCTCAGGTTTGTAGTGAGAAATGCCAATAAGTAAAGCACTTTACTGAAGTGCATGTGCTTACAGGATCCCAGCAGGTATAGAAACAGCTTGTCACATATAAAACAAATCTAATTTTAAGGTTTTTGAAAAGTCCATAACAACTGGAAGTATTTTCAGTGGTATTCTTGGTCAACCTATTTTCTGTTGAACTCTTTGCTAAGTTACTGCAAATCAGTTTATCCTAAGATATGTAAACTGTCTGCATTTTTTGTCTTGTCTCTCTGCTTCTGTTTTCATATGCATCTCTTTTTCTTTCTTTTGTTAGATAAGACAGATAAAATTGATTATTGTCTCCCACTCATATACAAGTGAACAATTAATGATAATGAACTAATTGTATTTGAATTAACTTCGATAGTTTCTACCTTGCTGAGGGTTGGGGCATATTTTTTGTTCCTTCTTGTCAGGGAAGCATAATTTTAGCTCCTTGGATCTGAACAATAGCTCTAAAGTTTCACTTCATTGCTTTGCTGGGAGCCCTGGGTATGCTCATGAAGACTCTGAGGGTCATGCCTCTTGTTGGGTGAGTATGTCAAGCTCCACACCTCATCTCATGGTATCTTGATTCACCATTTTCAAACAAGTAATAATGGATGATGTTCAAACAGGTAACAATGGATGGCTATTCTAAACATCTGTTTCACTGTTTGACTCTAAAACATTCAACTTACCCTATGAGAACACTGAGGCCTCTGCTTATGAATCTAACCTGAGCTTCCTTCTCCATTTCCAAGAAAACACTTAGGAATGCACTGGTGATGTGGTGCACTGGGTATTTGCACTTGATGTGCAAGCAGATGTCATTGGAAGATCCCAGAAGAGTCAAGCAGAATATATCACCTCATATGGAGAAGCACAAAAGGGCCTCCTGTACCTGGTGAAAATTTTACTCCTTGTGGGTGGAGTCACCCACAGGATTTTACCCATGTGTGGAGCTTTGGGCCACCTGGTAAAAGACATTGTTAGAAGGGAAGACACTGTACTATCTGCTGTTTCATATACCTGTCTTAGTAAGTGTCCACCAACTTCAACTTTAAAGAAACTTGATACCTTCTAATTGTAAATCAGTCAAGGATATTCATGGTTCCATTGGGACTGCCATATAGAGAGCTATAGGGACAATGAATGTTGGGCTCGGAAACTACAAGGCTAACTACACAATGGAGAAACAAGATGGACATCTTCTAGAGAACTGAGAGATTTAAACCTGGACCAATTCATTATTTTTGACAACAGAAAAATAAAAGAATGGTCTAACACTAAAGAGCTGAGCCTTTGTTTTTTTTTTTTTTAACAAATGTGAAAGTAGGATATATATATATTTAAAGTCATATTCAATTTTTATCTTTTTAAGAAAGATAGAAAACAGATCTGCATTTAAAAATATCTGGAAAGGAAAACATGTAAATATATTTCAAAAACTGAAATTTGGCTGCTTGTGCTCACCAAATATGATCTTCTAGTTGCTTTACTTCATGGTCTCAGTGAGGCAGCAATCTGACCTCTCTTATCAAATACTCTAGTGCTTATCACAGTATCTGGAACATTTTTAAAAATAACAAAAGAAATATTAATTATGAGAAATATATACCATTTTCTTCAATATTAAATTGATGACCTTCATAATATGAACACAAAAAATAGACAATATTAGATCTAATAAAGTAAAACAGTAAACAATTTAAAATCATTAGAAAAAATTAAATTTTCAGAAACTGTGCTTATGAATATTATGTGATAAAAACAAGACAAAGAAGTACATATACAATATTCATTCTAAGTATTGATAATGCTAGAGCTGTGTGGCAAAAGAACAGACAACTAATATTTTAAATTATGATTTCAAATATTTTTATTAAAAGCATACATTACTGTTATATAGCAATAATTTTAGGACATTATCCTCCCTTCAACTTCTCTCAGCATATTAGTTTTAGATTAAACTTTTTTATTATGAAAGAATTAGAAATTTACAAAAAAAGTTGCAAGAATGTTACAAGTTAATGCCCGTATGCCCTTTAATCTTTCCACCATTAACAATTTGCCACATTGGCTCTCTCTGTCTCTCTTTCTCTGTTCATTCCTCCACTTGATTCTTATTTTTAAAAAATTATTCAAGTTGCAAAGATTATGACCCTTTATCTATAAATATTTAGTGTGCAATTCCTACTAACCAGAATAATCTTTTACATCATCACAGCGCAATGATCAAATTTAGAAAATTTAACATTGACACAATACTATCATACAGGGATCCCCAACCCATGCGCCGTGGAGCCAGGCTGCACTGCAGGAGGTGAGCGATGGGCAGAAGAGCAATCAAAGCTTCATCTGTATTTGCACTCACTCTCCAGCACTAGCATCACCACCTCAGCTCCTGCTCAGATAACCAGTCATTAGATTCTCATAGGTAGGAGCATTGGTCCCTGGTACCAAAAAGGTTGGGGGCCGCTGAATTATATACAGTGAATATTCAAAGTTTGGTATTGTCCAAAAACTATCCTAAAGGCTTTTGTTTTTCCCAATCTAAGATCCAATCTAGGATTGTGCATTGCATCGAGATATCATGCTCACTTAGATTTCTTTAATCTGGAGCAATCCTCAGCCTGTCATTGCTTTTCATGACATTGATATTTGTGAAGTACTCTGGACTCTCGTTTTATAGACTGACTCTCAATTTTGGTGTGGTCACTTAGCAATGGTGGTGACATCTCAGTGTCTCTTCTGAAAAGATCTGCTATTCTTGGATAGTAAGTAATCTACGGGAAGATACTAGGAGACTGTAAATATCTGCCTTCCTCCCAGTGATTTTAGTATTTAGTGATTATTCTTACCTGAATCAATATTAATATGATGGCTGCAAAGTAGTAATTTTCTAACTCTATTATTCCTTCTTCTTATATTAGTTGGCATTCTATTATAGGAAGAACTTTCATTTCTACCCTACTCCTTTATTTATTTGTTTGTTTGTGTCAGTATATACACACAGGTTTCTTTTTTATTTATTTATTCAGTGAGTGATCCTTTAATGTCACTATTCATTTTCTGATGCTCAATTAGGTTTGGCCAGTGGTAGCCCCTTCAGATTAGTTCTGTGACCATTTGGTATGTCCATATTATTTTTTGAGCAATTCCTTATTTTGGGGCTTATACTTTTTGCTCCAGCCCTGAAGTCAGCTATTTTACCAGGGAACCCTTTTAGTGGGCGTGACA
>NW_006441950.1:956479-1031134 GCF_000325575.1 Pteropus alecto | reverse complement strand
GGGAAAGAGGAAGTGAAAGAGGGTGGAAGAGAGGAAGAAAGAGAACTTTAACACCCCAATTCTTAATTTAAGAGAGCCTTGAAATTATCTGAGAACAGTCCTGAATGTTTTTCTCTGTGGAAGTTAACGGTTTGCTCTGAAGAGCAGATCAACTCAGCAGTATGAACTAAATAAAATTACAAGAATTTGACTTATTATGATTCATCTCAAATCAAATTTGTGAGTATATGAATTGTTTTATCCTGATGTAAAAGAAGAGCTCCAATCCACAGTCATGCATCCCCAGATGAGAGAAAGCAATTATTAAATCTTTGTTTCTGAAAGGTGAAAGTAGTCCACTTGTTAATAACTTCCTCAAAGAAAGGAAACCTGTGCTCATTGTAGCTTCTCCATGCCTATTCTCTCTCATTTGTGTCCTTATCAGTGCCTGGGGTGAGAGGTAGGGTGTGTATGTGTATGTGTATATGTATGTGTGCGTGTGTGTGTATATGTGTGTGTGTATAAAAAAAAGAGGGAAATGTAATTTGAGATAATGAGGAACTATCTAATAGGGTTAAATATTACTTATTATGAAAATTTTTGGATTAAATTAATATCTCCTTTGGCAGAAATTCCTAACCTAGGGTTTGTTGTTTTCCTGGAGATGGGATGGTTAGAAGAGAAAGAAAAACATGGCCTGAAAGGGCACTGTTTGAGCTTGAAAAGATGGTAGAAGCTATTTGGGACTGAATCTCTAATTTTCATGTATAGCTGTAGTCCTCAAATATCTTGGATGTCTCAGTCATGTTGCATACAAAGCACATTTCGACAACCATAATGAATTAAAAAATAAATTGTACGTTTGAAAGACATAATTAGTCTACAGCACACTTATTCCAATGTTATATTTTCTTAGTAACTTTCATTACCCAGCACAGTTGCTTAAGCACCTCCACCTGTGTCTCTCATTAAGCCAATACGACTTTTCTTACACAGCTGCTATCACATATCTCCCCTTAGTCTCTCTTCCAGCAAGAATTTCCTCTTTAATATGTTGGGGAAGGGAAAATGAAGTTTATAACCAAATTGAAGCTCTCTTATTTAAATTAGGTAGGCAGGAAGTCTGTGAATATTCTCATGTTAATATTTTCACCCCATAACATCAATTAAATTATCACTTCTTCATGTATCCGTTTCCATAGCTTAGAAATTTGGAACTAATTTCTAAGTGTTTTAAAGATTGAAATATTTAAGTCCAAAATAGTTTATTAAAGTAGTTTCAGAAAGTCATGAACTCTTTTAAATTGTCTGCAAAATGTGGAGTTCTTTTCTGGGCGAGGGTTAGGATGTATATTTGTCATAGCTTTTCAAAGCAGTCCCCCCCAGGTCAAGGCCACCTCTTTCAGTGCCTGATTATTTCCTCCTCTATCTGCCAAGGTGGCTGCCAGCAATGAGGTTTGGTCAGTAATAGGTCTATTAAGATAGTGTATTTTACACATGGTTTGATACTGTTTCTATAATCAAACTGAGGATTATACTTATTTACCAACAAATAACTATATGTCATGGGCAAATTAAGTAATAATTACTCTCAACACTTTCCTTGAAAAGCAAAGAAAGTTCATATCTGGCCTATTAATGGGTAACTTTACTAAATTTATTAGCTTCTTAAATATGAAAAAAATATTTGTACTCTGTTTACTACAAGGTGGACCTTGGGTAGATGGCCATATCAGATTGGGAGTCACTATTTTGTGAAATGAACAATGTAGAAACACTCAGTGTACAAACACTAAATGAAATAAGATTTAAGAGGATGAATGAGCCTAGAAAACTGTGATACTTCCTCTAGAATCATCTTCATTAAGGTCAAATTAAATAATCATGACTTATTACATCCCAAAGACAATAGCAATTTGTCTTCAGCTGTATGCATTCCATTATTCCATTGACTGAAATTTAATGTGAGAATGTGATACACAAACTTCTGGTTTCTATTATCTGCTAGAATTAGAATAGAATTGCTCTTTATAGCCAGGGTAGTGGTTAAGAGGATAGCCTCTGTGGTAACAAAGCCTTGTTTTTACATCCCAGCTCCTCCATTTACTGACACATGACCTGGAGCAGGGTACCATTCCTCTCAGATCACACATTCTCCATCTGCAGAGACTAAGAATGGGGTAATAGCAATGATTAATGCACTAATACATACATGGCACTTAAGACAGTGCTTGGCTCCAAGTCAGCAGTATAAATGTTAGCTGTTTTGTATTAGCATGAAATGTTTGCACCTTGAGGCATCAACTCTTTAAAGATGGTTTTCTTGGCCATCACTTACTCTACCTTTCTTGTTGCCTACTCTTCACTACATGGTTCTCTTGTACCCTTCCTACCCAGTAAGCTGAAAACTAATTTGAAAGCACAAAAACATTAAGTAATTGCTCACTTGTGCCATGATTCTCCTTAAACTCCTCCAGGAAGATCCGGGTAAATCATGGCAGATGTAAGAAAAATGCAAAGATTGGAAACTAGCTTGGCAAGAACAGAGAAGCCAGTGTGGGATTGGTGAGTGAGAGCATTTGAGAATATTGTAGGATACAGAGAGGGGTGGGAGCCAAAGACAGAGGAACTGGCAGAGTCCTGATCACTCTGGGGTCTATAGTCTTTGGTAAGGAGGTAGATTTTCCCTTAAGCACAATGGGAAGTCATTTAATTACATATTTCAAAAGTGACATTGGCAGCTGCATGGGGAATGGATTGTAGTGGCTCAAAAATAAACCCAGGAAGACAATGGAGAAGGTCACTGAGTTAGTCTAGATAAGGCATGATGATGACTTAGATTAGGTGATATGCTAGGGTGTACTTTGGAGAGAAGTGGGTAGGATCTGTGTGTACTTTGGAGGTAGAACTGGAAAAATTTGCTGATAATTAGATATGGAGGTAGGAGGAATTAGTGGGTCAGTTTTTGGCCTATGAGTGTTAGATTGCCCATAAGAAATCCAAAGAGAGGCCAAGTTGGCAGTTAAAGTTGAAGCTGTGAATTTTTCATTTATCGGCACAGTTTAGAAGCAAGTATGAGGGGAAAGATGATGAATTGTGTAGTTGGTACCCACAGGCTCATTTTCTGGCCCACATCTCCTCTGATGTGCAGAGCAGGTCTCAATGCCATGTTTGTGCCCAGTACTCTATTTCTTTGGCCCAAATTAGTTGACCCTAGCTTGAGACATTGTTCATCTCTAAGGAAGAATGCCTCCTGACATTTTCTGAAGCTACAACTAGAGGAGAGAATCAATCTGGTGTCTGTCATGCATGTTCTCCTCATTTTCTTGGGGAAAGTTGAGTGCAGTGACAGAACATGAAGCCAACACATGGAAAGAAGTGAAAAAGAGTCAGGGTAAGATAGAGATTGATTGTTGTCCATGCTCAAGAGGCCTAACCCCAACCTTTTCCACAGTTTGCAGATGCCCAGATTTTAATTTTCTTCTTTCCATAGTTCATAGACTTGTGTTTCTCTCATTTGTGACCAGAAGAACTCTATGTATTAACTCTGGCTTTGTATAAGTTGAGTGTGAGATCTCTGCAAACGATTCCTATAGATATATCCACCCCGCAGTTGAAGGTATATATCTGAAGCTCAGGGAGCATCTGGATTTGTCCTTATCTTTCAGTGCTCCATCAAGTTGGGAGGTTGGCTGAGATTCCTGGTAGAGTGTTCTCTACTGTAGGATGAGAAGAGGTCAGTAGGGAGGATAGAGCTCTGGGGGTTTATGGTATGCTGCATTCTGAGCTCACACCAGTGACTGTCAAGCCAGGGATCAATAGCCACATGGGGTACATGTGCCAGTGTTATGCATGGCCAGAGAGATGCTCAGTGTCCCATCAGGACTCTCCAGTGAGGCTGGACTGGAGTGTGACAGAGTCCTCTTCTTGGGTACCATGAAAGTATGCCAGTGAGAAGAGTCTTTTCTACAGCATACCCTCAGCCTCCTTAACCCAAGTATTCACAGGTGGGGGCAGGGAGGCTCCCATCTCCAACCTGTGAGTGGGATAAAGAAGAGGAACACAGTTGGATCTAGAGACCAAGATCCATTAGTAGTGAGCCATGGTGATGCAAAGGCATCTCCTCACTAAAGGAGAAGGTGTTCCCCTTCAGTGAGGAAAAGCTAGTCAGAAAGAGGGCCTGCAAGTATTTCTACAAGAATTTCTCTTTAAGGCCTGAGCAGAAGTAGTTCCCATCTTTAGGAGAACATATATGAAAGTACTGCAGGAGCTTCTGTCCCAGGAATTCGTACTTAGAGATAAGGTGAGGATTTGGAGGTAAGGAAAATATAAAGGAACCTCAGAGAAAGGAGAAATGCCCAGAGGGAGCATTGTCAACAAGAGAAGGCAGAGGGAGGCAATACTTGGAAGTGGTCTAGACTGGTGAATGGATCAAGGTGGCTCCTGATTGGACAACTGAGGAGGAGGTCACGTGAATACTGGCCAAGGTATGAATGAAAGGTGTAGAGCTGAGGGCTGTGAATATACACTACTTTGCTTTCTTCCTCCTTTCCTTCCTTCCTTCCTTCCTTCACTCCTTCTTTGCTTCCTTCCTTCTTCCTTCTTTTTTTCCCTTCCTTTCTTCCAGAAGCTTAATCTTGAAAGAAAGGACAAGAATGGGATGGTGGCTAGACAAATAACAAGAGCCATCCATAGAGGGAGATTATACACTGAGAGAGAGGGAGACAATGGGGAGGGATATTTGGGTGGAAAGGGTGGCGCAGGACATCTGTAGCATCTCATTCTGCTCTTAGATTCCTGAAGCCCAAAGCAGAAGGCAGCTGGCCATGTGTAATTCCATTCCAAGGCAATGTCCTGAGGGCACTAGGATCACTCCCTAGATGTATGTTGTCTGAAAATATAATTTCTTAAAACCACAGCTTCTCCTGTCACAATCCACAGCAGATAAACCCAAGCTGAGGAATGTTTTACAACATAACTTCACAAGTGTTCTCATCATGAAAGAGAAACCAAGGAACTGTGACAGACTGGCAGACAGAGCAGACATGACATCTAAAGTCGTTATGTAATCCTAAACTGGATCCTGGATCAGAAAAAGGACAAAAGGTGAATAAAGGCTATAGATTAGATAATAGTATCATTGTTAATTTGCTGACTTTTAGCATTGTGCTATGGTTACATAAGGTAGTAATATTTAAGGACGCTGGATAAAGAATAAATGGAAATTTTTCATCATATTTTAAAAATATATAAATCAGAAATTATTTCAAAATTAAAAGTTAAAAATATTTAAAGCTAGGCAAAAAATTATAGCATCCAAAATAATACTTTTGATACAATTAGTGCTTAGCAAATGTTTTTAAATACTATTTTCTTTTGCAGAACCTAAGCTGCTATTTAGATTAGTCTTGGTCAGTAGCAGAGAAAAGTACCCAAGACATAGTATGACTGGAACAAATAAATATGTAACTTACAGAGTTAAAAATTTCTTAGTTGCTCCCTTTGGCAAGGAGGCATTGGTTTAGAGAAGACTTTGTTGATGAAGCAAAAGCTTAAGATGAGGAGTAAAGGGGTGAACTGGTAGTCACCAATGGCTCTCAGAAATATGGTGACTCTGAGGCTTTGGAGCCAGAACTGCTCCTCTAGTCCTGATTATTTTCTTCTTAATTTGTCCCTCCCCATTCTTGGGTCTTCCTTTCTTCATGCTTGAACTTGATATGCAAAGGGGCAAGGTTAAAGGCTTATTTTTCTTCAATGACATTTTCCAGCATAAAGCATTCTATACTGCATGTCATGTACAAGCTCAGGCTGTCTTGATTGAATTTTGCTCAAAAGTCCCATTCTTCCTGGTTACCTTTAAACCCTAATCCAAAAGAATATGCAAGTCAAGATACTGTAGAATGTTCTTTCCTCTAGAAGCATACATTTTTATGAGGTTAAGGTATATAGAAAAAAAATAGTGAAATTGTCAGATTTGTTTCATAAATAAACTTAGAAATAATGATAATTTTTGGCATATAGAACAGTTGTTTCATGTAATTTTCATAAGTTAAATTTAAATTACCATGAGCATAGGGAAGAACACACACACAGTGTTTGAAAGTGATTTGAGCTTAGTGGCCACGGTTGCAAACACATGTCTTAGCTGCTTGGTCAGGTTTCGTTGTCCTCCTTTATAGATGAAGCTTATTCAGTAGCTTGTGGGGTATTGAGAACACAGTTTACTCTTTAGATTCTTGGCTCATTATTCTGGTCTCTGTAGACCCAATCACTGTTTGTTAGGGTTTCATTGTGGAGTTTATGCTAGTGCATTCCATGGTGTGGTTAGTAGGGGTTGTAGAGAATATCAAAAGATTCTGAATGATGTGGAAGCTAACCTAACCAACCATCCTAACTCTCAGATATTTATGCAAACATGGCTGGTATGGAACCAAATTGACTGAAACCTTATATGAAAACAAGATTTCTCCTTTCCAATATTTTGAAAACAGCAGTAGAGACTACCTCAGAGAATTTTGACACTGGTAATTTTGACCTCAGAAGAAATCTGTGTGTTTTTAAAGCTTTAAGTGATCTCTGAATACCAGAATTTTAGGAAAGTCATGATGGTCCTTCCCAAAGTTTCTTCCCCACCATGAACATGGAGTGGGGCCCTAGTATAGTAAACGGAACAATGTCTGCTTTTGACAAGAGGTATCAACCTCCAATAGCCTAGTAATTTTGATCTTTTTTTTTTCACAACCAAATTTTAGGTCACTAAAGAACTTGAATGGCCATGTGAGGTAGTCATTGTAACATAACTAATATTACTTAAGAACAGTAAATAATTCTTAAGTAATTACTTAAGAGGAATGTGGGTCCCACTTGACAGTTAACAGTGCCTGCCCTCCAGGCAAGACATAAGCCCCAACTCTGGAGAGCAATTACTTGGAGACCCTGTCCTCTATCCCCATATTTCATCTTTCCTATCCTCAGCTCTTCCTCAATGACATATACTTGCTTTTTGTTTAAGAAGGTGGTTGTTTTTAGGAATTATTTTGGAATTTTTTTCCTGACAAAATTGTTGATAAACTGGAGCCAGAACCACATAAGGCATGGTGTTGAGAGAACCTACTGATTGTTTTATCAAGAGAGAGGCTCGTAGACACAGAGCTGGCTGGAATGCAGAGAGCAAATGGCCTGAGGTGGACAGGAAGCTGTGGAAACCCAGATTTGGGCCTTCATCTCTTCACACTACTCCTAGCAAGAAAAGAGGTGCAGACTCAGAAGAGAACCTTTCTGTGGTTCAGAAAAAGGAGCCTGACTACCCAAGGTATCTTACCTATAAGGATTAGCTGTTTGTCTAGAGTGGTCTCACAAATGATCTAACCACATCAAATGTAGAGTGGAGACTTCGTTATTATTAACTTTATTATTAACTTGGGTCCCATACGGTGTCACTATATCTCAGAACAGCACAGAAATAATGCTACTGAGAAAAACTTGTGATAAAAATAACACATTTTCTAAATGATGTGTAGAAATAGGAGAATAGTTTAAAACATTATATAGCTGTTCTAGAAAATTAGTAGCAGGTTTTTTGTTTTTGTTTGTCTTCCAAAAGGATAAAAGCAAGATTCAATGGAGTAGTCAGAGGACAGGTGAATACTGAGTTTCACATGTATTTCTCATGTCTAATGTAAGATAAATACAAGCTTGCCCAATTCTAACAAAGACTTATTTGGAACAGTGTTTGATAAATATTACTGTCAGGCAGAAATACAGTACCACAGAAATTTATAGGAACAATCATGAGGTCATAGAGTTATGTGTCTTTGTACATCTTATGTATGGAAATGGAAGATAAAAGGTAAAGCCATGTTATGACTCTTGGTAATCTCCAGGCTTGACACAGAACCTGCCAGGGGCATTTTACTCTTAGTTTCTTCCCTTTGGAGCTCTGTGTTCTTGAGAGCACAGCTCTGAAAACATTTACATGTTTTTGAAAAATGTTAACAGTTCAGTTCAGGGGCAAACCTATAGACCCATATAGCCTAAAATAAAAGGATTTTCTACCAATATAAGCAGCTTAGAATTCCTACCATTATTGTCAACTGCTTGTTTCTGAAAAGTAAATAAGGTCTGAATTAAGAGCTAGTGATCAAAGGGACACAGCATTATTTATAGTTTTCTACAGTAGCAGGGACTTGAAGGCCTATTATTGCTGCTCAGAAATGAAGACCATATGATTAGAGATTGTTTCTTTGATCATTTATCTAAAGCAATCCCATTGTCAGTGGACAGCTTCCCAGAAGACAGTGTAAAGCAGTCCAGAAAACACAGCACAAAAGAATATTCAGTACGGCTTTACACTGAACAGACTTCAAAAAGTCTTGCTAACAAACGTTTCTGACTCAGCTGGGCACTGGATATCGGTGGCACAGGCATAGGCAGCGCCCAGGCCAAGGGGCTCATGTTTCACTGTGGCCACCTTAGGGTTAGGGCTTCTCCAAATGGTACATCAAATTTTCTCTTGAGTTTCCCTCAAAGAAATGTGTAAACTGTAAGAATCTGAGAAAATTTCACCATTAAAAAAAGTGACTATCCCATCATAGATTGTTCAGATCTATTGAATCTTTTAACTTTCACCCAAACTTCTTGATGTTTTCACCATGTTTACAAGTACTTGTTGACTAGTAGAGAAAGTCATTAGTATCTACTTGGGATATTGGATTTGTCCCAGGAAGCATGATATAATCACACCAAATGGAATTCATTGTTGATACTTGTTATGGGTTGAGTTGTGTCCCCTCAGAAAGATATGTTGGAGTCCTAAACCCCAGTACCTCAGAGCTTGACCTTATTTGGAGAAAATAAATTCTTTACAGAGATAATCAAGTTAAAATGAAGTCATTAGGGTGGGGCCTAATCCAATTTACTGATATCCTTGTAAAAGAGAATTTATTAATATCCTTGCAAAAGAGAATATTTGGACACGTATATACTCAAAGAGGAAAATAAGGTAAAGAGACAGAGGGAGATGACCATCTATAAAACAAGGAGAGCAACCTGGAACAGATTCTCTCTCACAGCCCTCAGAGGGAACAAACCCTACTGACACCTTGATTTCATACTTCTCACCTCTAGAACTGTGAGAAAATAAACTTCTGTTATTAAGGCACCTAATTTGTGGTACCTTGTTATGAGACCACTAGCAAACTAATGCAATATTTAATTCATCGTAATTGTGAATGTCTTGGCCACTTAAATCAGTGTTCTAATACTTACATATTGATATGTTTCTGAATGTTTCCCCTTTATTTTTTAGTATGCATGCATAGAGAAAGCTTCAAGGAAAAACTCTAGACCATGCAAACTCATTGACTAAACTGTGGGGAAGGTGGCTGGTAAAAAATCGGAAGGCAACAAATGAGTTTCTGGCATAGAATAAGATAGACAGAAAGCAGTTGGTGGGGTCCTTACCATTGGTGGGTGAGGAGGAAGAAGGTGGGACTCTCTCTCTTCTGTCAAGGCCACAGTTTGTGGTTCTAGTTTGGAGCCTGCGCCAGAGCAGTTTAAATCCAAAGAACAGTGAAGTTTCTGCAGGTAGGAAAGAAAGAGAAGGTAAAGGCCACCTGGAGATAAAAAGACAGGTGTGCCCATTCCCAATGCCTGATACGGAAACACATACCCTGAGAAAAGGCTGCAAGTGAAAGGTGAGCAGGTGGGTCAGAGTGGAACACTGAGCATACAGTGCAGGAACAACTGGAACTGCAGTGACAGTGGGACACTAAGGGAAATCGGGAGCTCCTGGGGCGCATGCCACTTGGAAGTCAAAGGCACATGAGAGATGGCAATCTGAAAAATGAGAAGTGTGTTCTCTTCCAAGGTACAGAGAGACTGGGTTTACCCTGTTCCTGGAACCTACTGGGCATAGAGCACTCCCTAGTTCTCTTTATGTGAAATCTCAGTTTTCTCATCTTGAAAGTGAGGATAATAATAGCGTGTTTCTCACAGTGTGTTGTGAAGATCAAATGAGATAAGGCACATCTGGCATGTAGTATATGTTCAGTAAACGCAGAGTAAATAAGAGATCCTCCGAACCAGCATTATATGATCAACAAAGTTCCTATTTTATATTGCACTTGGCAGAGCAGTGTTTGAACTAATGGTGTAGATAATAAGTTGCAATGTGCAGAAGAAACCTAAAGTCAGAGCTAGCATGGATTATCAATAACATCTTTGTTTCTTCTGCATAGGCTTTATTAAACCCCAGGCCACTTCAAGGTTACCCCACTGACTCTGCAGAATCCATGGAAGTGTGTGGTAAATGTGGCTCTCCAGGGATGCTGAAATGATATTTATTCATCCTGTCAGCAAATATTTACTGAGCCCCCATCCTGTGCCAGGTAGTGCTGTAGGCCTTGGGCACCACTGCCTGTAGCATCTTGGGGCTGGTTTTCTAGTTGAGGAGGACAGGCAACATAGATGTGGTGAAATGACCCAGCACATCATTTCAGACAGGAGTGAAGAGTGTCAGGAAGATACTGCAGAGAAAATAATGCAATATTCCAGCTGTTAAAATGGCAAAGCACAAGACGCAAATCCTAGCTGGGAGCCTCTAAAAGCAAGGCAGCTCCGCAGAGTCTAAATAAATGAGTTTGGGGCCATGCCTGCTCAGAAAAGAAAAGAGATGGAAAGAGAAGAGGAATAAGGGAAGGGAAAAGAAAAGAAAAAAGATTCAATAATCTATATACATCTCCATTGGAGACCTTGTTTTCCTCTCTTTTTAATAATAACTTTACTGAGATATAATTCAAATACCACACAACTCACACTTTTAAAGCATACAGTTCAATGTTTTTGAATATATTAATGGAGATGTACAACCATCATCATGATTTGAGAGCATTTTCATCACCCCCAAAACAAATTCTGTACTCATTGGCAGTCACTCCTCTTTTACCCCAGCAAACCAAGGCCCCAGCCTTAGGCAACCCACTAATCTACTCTCTGTCTCTATGGATTGCCTTTTCTTAACATTTCATATAAATACAATCACACAACACGTGGTCTTGAGTGACTAGCTTCTTTCCCTTAGCATAATGTTTTTTAACATTTGTCCACATCATAGTATGTTTTAGTGCTTCATTATGTTTCATGACTGAACAATATTCCATTGTACAGATGGACCACACTTTGTCTATCCACTCATCAGTTAAATGGTGGCCTAACACTTAATTCTCCACTTTAATGACCCCAAATGATCCACCTCTTCTGTTTTCTCAGTCCTTTACTCTGTTCCTGCATTCACACTGTACAGAAGCTTGGAGAAAGGGAGTGCAGATGGAGAGTCAAGAAGGCAGGGTGGGCAGAGGTCACAGATAGCACAGTCAGTGAGATACAGACTTCTCACATTCTTTTCCTCCCTGGCATTGCTAATTCTAACCCTAGAAAACCCTAAACCCCTGTCTCTTCCTACTCACATCCGTGAAAATTTCTGGAGAGAACCGTCTAATCATGTAGACAACTTTAACCTAGATTCCTGCTTCCAGCTCTTTCCCCACAGCAGCCTTTTCAAGATTTTGCTGCAGTTTCTGAGAGTCCATCTGTGTCCTTTCCCTTTGTTAGTTAGTTTCTATTCTCTTCAGCGCATGGATTGTCTCCAATACTTTTATGATGATTCCCCCATCACAACCCCTTAGTTCTCGAGTATGAGCTTCTTGAGTACAGAACTAGATCTTCACCATCTTGGCACTCCAAAGTACCTAACACTTGTCCTTACCTGTAAGAAGTATGGAGCTGGGACATACCGCCCATTTTCCCTTTCAGATCCGAGAGATTGAGAGTTTATGCCTCAGCTACTGGGAATGCTGTTGTCATCCCCCAGCCATTCCCCTCCAACCATTGCCCTCAGCTAAAGGGATAACAACATGACAGGAAGGCCTCACCTTCTCACCCCAATTTGGTACAACTGAAAGGCTGTCCCAGCTCCAGAGATCCTCCCATAGGGTCGACTGAGGCCTTTGTTGAGACTACGCCAAAACCCACCTTCTCCCCCTGTCTATTGGGCTGCCTGCCCTTCCCCGTAGGTTTCAGTCCTGATACCATTACTTAGTAAATATCCTACATGGGAATCTTCATTGCCCAGTCAGCTTCCTAGGAAACCTGACTTGTAATTGTCATTTAGAAATATGAATTTGTTAAAACGTGTTGATTGAAAACAATTTATAATTCAGCAAGAAAAACTTTCCTCATAAATAAAATTATTCATTATTACTTAGCTAAAATAGCAAGTTAATTTACAAATTTTTCTGCTCCACTGGCTTAGAGATCAATTTAGAACATTTTTTAACATTCCAGTTTATTTAAATTTGTGACTATGTAAATGCTTAATTGAAATCTCTCCTTATAAAATAAATAATGGTGTAAGATTTGGAAAAGAAAATGAAAGAAAACCTAGGTGAACACACAATGCAATATACGTATGAAATATTGAATTGTACACTTCAAACTGATATAATTTTATTAACCAATGTCTCCTCAACAAATTTAATTTTAAAAAATTTAAAAAGACTTTACCCTAGTAATTATTTTTTGAAATACATCCTTTATACAGCGTAAATATAAATCTATATTCTATTTACATAATAATAAAACAAATACTCATGTATCTTTCAAAGAACTTAAGAAATAGAATATCTCCAATAATGTAGATTGAAGTATTGTGTCTTCTCTATTTACATCATACTCCAACCCAATTAATTGCTTTCCTAAATATTTTGGTGATCATATCCTTATTTTCCTTTAAGATAGATAGCTAAATAGACATATATACGTACCATACAGACAGACACATAGATAGAGGATAGATGATAGATAGATAGATAGATAGATAGATAGATAGATAGATGATAGATAGATGATATAAGTAGATGATAAATAATAGATAAGTAGATAGATAATAGATAAATGATTGAGAGATGTAAAAATAGATATGTAAACATGTACATACACATATTCCAGCTTTTAATTTTTGTTGTCTTTCCTCAGCACTTTATTTCACTGGAATTTTGTTTTGTGTATTTTTCTGACTTACTTTTTGATTAAATTATTATTGAACTTCATCTACGTTGATATGCGTCTCTGTGGTTCATTTGCATTCATTGCTGTATAGTATTTCATTGTATGGCTAACCACAATTTATGCATTCTTCTGTTGAAAGTTATTTGGTCAATTCCAGTTTCATGATAACTGTGCTGCTTTTATAAACTGTAGATTCCCTGTTGCTGCAGTCAATGTTACTATGGACATTTCCATAGTAACATTCAGGTGTCTTGGTACATACAGGATATATATCTCAGCCTCATACTCTGTTTCTGGATTCATGTTGTGTGGATGCTGGCAGGAATGGAGTGCAGATGGAGGGTCAAGAAGGTGGTGGCGTGAATGTGGGCAGAGGTCACAGATAGCACAGTCAATGAGATGCGGAGTCCCTGCATTCTTTTTCTCCCTGGCCTCACACTCTTTTCCCTTCCAGTCCTAACCCTAGAGAACCCCTTTCTCTTTCTACTCACAGCCGAGAGAGTTTCTGGAAATCATGTGACTTTTCCTCCTTATTCTATTAATATTCTAAGCTAAACTAAACTTGCATCTCTGAGACAAATCCATTTTGGTCATGATGTTTACAAAGCTGCTAGATGCCACTTGCTATTATGTTGTTGATGATTTTTCATATACATTTATAAGTGATGTTTTTCTATAGATTTCTTTTCTTGTGATGTTTTTGTCTGGCTTTGGTAGCAAGGTAATGCTGACTTTATAAGATAATTTGGAAAGTGTTCTGTCCTCCAGTTTTTTTCTGGAAGAATTTGAGAATGCTGTTATTTCTTCAAATGATGAGTATAGTTCACCAGTTAAAATATGGTTCTGGACTTTTTTACTGAGAGGTTTTTGATTTTTGACACAACCTCTTTATTTGTCATAGAACCTTTTAGATTTGCTATTTATTCTTCATTATTGAATTTATTGGCATATAATTATTCATAATATTGTCTTATAATCCATTTTATTTCTATAAGGACAGTAGTAATGTCTCCACTTTCATTTCTGGTTTAGTAATTTGAGTCTTCTTTCTTTTTTCTTCATCACCCTAGCAAAAAGTTTGTCAATTTTGTTGATCTTTTCAAAGAAACAACTTTTGGTTTTATTAATTTTCTCTATTTTTTTCTATTCTGTATTTCATTTACCTTCACTCTGGTCTTTATTATTTCCTTCCTTATACTGTCTTTGGGTTTGGCTTATTTTTTTTTCTACTTCTTTATTGTATAAAATTGGGTTATTGATTTGATATGTTCTTTTTAATGTAGGTGTATATAGAAATAAATTTTCCTGTAAGCACTTAGTGCATCTTATAAGTGCATCTTATAATTTTCCTGTAAGCTTTTTAGTGCATCTTATAAGTTTGGTATGTTGTGTTTTTGGTTTCATTTGATGCATTTGTTGTTTAAGAGTACGTTGCTTAATTTCTGTATATTTGTAAATTTTCATTTCCTTCTGTCAATTTCTAGTTTTAATCTATTATGGTCAGAGAAGATATTTTGTATGATTTAAATATGATTTTTTTGGTAGCTTGTCTTCTGATTTTCATTCACTCTATGTATTTTCTAATTTCCCATGTTGGGGTTATTTTTTATTCATTGGTTAAGACTTTTGCTTAATTTCCACAAATTTGTGAATTTCCACTTTTCCTTCCGTTGATTTCTAGCTTCATTCAATTGTAGTTGGAGAAGATACTATGCATAATAACTATCTTTTAAACTCTATTAAGAGTTATTTTGTTGCCTAATGGATGGTGCATCCTGGAAAATGTCTCATGTGCACTTGAGAAGAATGTTTATTTATTCTGTTGTTGTTGGGTAATGTAGTCTGTATATTTCTATTACATCTAGTCAGTTTATTATGTTGTTCAAGTCCTGTATTTTCTTACTTATATTCTATCTGATTGTTCTATCCATTATTGTGATGGAGTAATGAAGTCTCCAACTGTAGATGTAGAGCTGTCAAACTTACCCTTCAATTCTGTCAGTTTTTCCTTCATATACTTTGATCGCTTGCCATTAGGTGTGTAAGTGTTTATAATTAATACATCATCTTGCTGCATTAAATCTCTTATTAATACATAATGTCCTTTCTTGTCTCTTGTAATCTGTTTTCACTCAAGTCTTTTTGTCTAATATTAGTATAGTCACCTCTGCTGTCTTTAGTTACCATTTGTGTGGAATATCATTTACTATCCTTTCACTTTCAGTCTATTTGCATCTTTGGATCTCAGATAGGCAGCATGTAGTTGAATCATGTATTTTTATCCATTCTGTCAATAACTGTCTTTTTATTGGAGAGTTTCAACCATTTATATCTAAAGTAGTAACTGATAGAAAAAAAAAGATCTTGCTTCTGCCCTTTTGCTATTTGTTTTCTAAACGCCTTGTAGCATTTTGCCCCTCATTTCCTGCATTATTGTCTTCTTTTTCTTTAGTTGATTATTTTTTGTAGCAAAATGTTTAAATTCACTTCTCATTTTCTTTTGTGTATATTCTGTAGCAATTTTCTTTGTAGTCACCATCAGTAACTACACTTAATATCCAACAGTTATAGCACTCTGGTTTGAATTTATAACAACTTAAAATTAGTAATACACAATAACTCAAAAACTCTACCCTTTTACATTTCTGTCTTCACTCCTTTTGGCTGTTGCTGTCCCCAAAATTACATCTTTATATGCTGTGTGCTCCAGAACATCTTATACATGCATTAGTCATTTAAATTATGTAGAAAAGAAAATGTGGAGTTAGAAATAAGTTAAAATAATACTGTTTTAAATTAATACTTTTATATATTACTCTCTTGGTATTTTTTTTAACCATTTGAATATATGATCTCACCATCTCTAGTCTCAAAGTTTCCAAAGATAAATCATATTGAGGATCCCTTGTATGTGAAAATTTACTTCTCTCGTGCTGCTTTCAAGATTCTCTCTTTGTTCTTGTCTTTCAAAAGTTTGATTATAATTTAAGTGTGGGTCTCTTTGATTTCATCTTACTTAGAGTTAATTGAGCTTTTTGGATGTTTATATTCATGTCTTTCATCAAATTTAGGAAATTTTCAGCCATTATTTTTCTTCAACTTTCATATTTCTTCAAATATTTTCTCTACCCCTTTCTCTCTCATCTCCTTCTGGGATTCTCACAATTGAGTATGCTGGTCCTCTTGATGTTATCCCATAGGTCTCTTAAGCTCTATTCACTTTTCTTCAATCTTTTTTGCTTTCTGTTCTTTAAATTTGATAATTTTCATTGTCTTAGCTTCAAGTTTGCTGGGTCTTTCTTATGCCTTCTTGGATCTTCTTTTGAAATTCTGTAATGTTTTATTTTTTACTTTCATTATAGTACTTTTTTATTTTCAAAATCCTGTTTTTTAAGAATTTCTATTTTTTATTAATATTTTCATTTTATTCATACAACATTTCTTGACTTTCTTTATATCTTTCATTAATTCTTTGAGCATCTTTAAGATAGTCATTTTAAATTCTTTTTCTAGTATATCTGCCATCTAATTTTTTTCAGGAATGGTTTCTGCTGATTTATTTTTTCTTTATATGGGTCATGCTTTCCTTTTTATTCATATGCTTTGTGATTTTGTGGTGGTTGTTGTTTTCAAAGACTGGACAATTGAATTGACTAATGTGATAACTTGCAATGAGACTCTCCTCCTTCTTTAAGGTTTGCTGATTTTGTAATTATTTTGTTTATTTTTAAAAGTATTGTGTAAGATATCTCATTGCTGAGAATAAGCCTGAGGTGTAAACTTAAGGTCTTCTCAGCTCTTTTCTGAGCTCTTCCCTAGGCATATGTGGTCACTTTATAATTTTCCTCATATCTGCTCTTGTTTTTTAATGCTCTAGTCTTTAATATCTGGCTGCTGTGTGGGGGGCAGGGAGAAAAATAAAAGAAGAGAAGAAAGGTGCCATTTCTTTTAATTTCTTGGAAGTCACATTAGCTGGAGTGGAAGGAGGGAAAATGAGGGAAAGTGAAACAAGAATAGCTGCTTCCCTCTTTGTCTGCACTTTTGTGATTAGAATAAGCAATTAGTATTTGAATAAAAGGGTCCTTTTTTGCCCACCCTGGCTATCACTAGCTGCATGCAAACTGCTTCAGGAATGTGTGTGTAGTTATCCACCATATTGCCAGAGGTAGAGGATGGATAGCAACTACTCAAAATTAATCAAAATTAACAAAAATTAACTGTACAAACCTTCCACTAAAAGTTAAGCTTTCAATAGTCTACAGAATTTCTAAATAGTTACATCAAACAGATTATGCCGGTGCAATTGCTGTCTAGGTAGGGAGACATTCCTGCCGTTTCTAACTTTGCCATATCCTCAGAATCCTCAGGCATCATGCATTTTAATATTTTTTTCTTATTCTTTTTATCTATCTTCTCCTTCTAAGACTTCTATTGTGCATATGTTGGTAAGCTTGATGGTGTCTCACAGGTATCTTTGGCTTTATTATTTTTGTTCATTCTTCTTTAATTCTGCTCTTCAAACAGGGTAATTTCAACTAACTGTCTTTAATTTTGCTAATCCTTTCACTTGTTCAAATATATTTTTGAAATCCTGTAGTGGATTTTTCATTTCAATTATTGTACTTTATACCAGCAGAAATTCTTTTGTGTTACTTTTTAATAATTTCTATCTCTTTTTAATAGTCTGTATTTGTGTGATATTGTTCTCCTGGTGCCCTGTAGCCTTTCATCCAAGATTTTCTTTAGCACATATTTAAGACAGTCGATTTAATGTATTTGTCTAGTATGTCCAATGTCTGTGCTTCCTCAGGAAACATTTCTGTTCATTTTATAATTTTTTGTATACTGTGTACCTTTTGGTTGAAAACCAGACATTTTAAATAAACATTTAAACATTTAACATTTAACTATGTTAACTATATCAAATTCCTCTCTTTTCATGAATAGTTTTTTTTTTTTTTTTTACTTTCCATATGTTGTAGTTTTTCTTTATTGACTCTTCTAAATTATTTCTGTAAATTCTGTATTCTGTCATGTGTGGTCTCTGAAATCTCTTTTCCTTTAGCTTGTGGTCAGTTAGTGTTTTGACAGATAGTACCTTGAATATCTGTAGCTAAAAAAAAAAGAAAGAAAAGAAAGTAAAAACCTTTCTTACTATTGCAGATTGTTTATATGTTGGGCAACTCCTTCAATATTCAGCAGACTTTTTATAACTTTTCCTTAGCCTTCACTTCCTACCTGTACGGAGCTGTTTTTAAATTGCCTTTTTCTTGATTCAGTGTTCACTTGGTTGCTATGAACTTTTGACCATTTTCTAGAGTTCTGGCATTTGACTCAGATAGTTTTGTTCCATTTTTTGGTACTTAATTTATTAAATACACTAAAAATCCTACTAAAATAAGTTAGTTCAGCAAGACTGCATGATACAAGAGCAATATAAAAAAAAATCTGTTGTATTTCTATACATTTTCAATGAGTATTGTGAAAATGAATTTAAGAAAACAGTTGCACTTATAATAGCATCAAAAATAAATAAATATAAATAAATTTAATAAAACAAGTGCTAAACATACACACTAAAATCTATAAAACATTGGTGAAAGAAGTAAAGAAGATCTGGGAGTGATGTCAGAAAAATGTCAGAGTGAGAGATGTCCCCAGATTTCTCCCCTTGAAATAATAATGAGCTGAACATCTAAAACTCGGCAAAGAATACCCAACCTACACACAAGTATGTCTAAGCAAGGGATCTGCAAATAAGAGCTACCACAGGTCAGAACCCCGGGAGTCTGGCGGTAAACTGAGAGAAACAAAGAAACTTCCTGGAGCTCCCTGCAGGTGGAGGGGGAGGGGAGAAGGTGAAGCAGGTTTCCTGAACAGCCCTGCCCGAGAGAGCTGTGAGCTCTATGGAGTGGCAGTGCCCAGAGATCAGGACAGAAAGCAGAGAAGTAGGGATGGCCGAGGAGCAACACTGATTATTACCAGATACGATTGTAAAATAAAAGGCTGAGCCACAGTCCCCATTCTCTAGCCCAGAGGGCATTTCCCTTCATATCCTCCAATACTGAACACCACAGAGCCTCAGAGGAATCTGAGCAAACACTACCAAAAGTGTCACTAACACTGACAGGAACTAAGACTGAGGGTAGCAAGGGTGATTGAATATTTATTTTCAAAAAAGGCAGTATTAAGACTTTATATAATGCAGGGATTTAAGAGGCTTAAATGTCACCTACTGGAAACCAAAAGAAAAATGCCTTCTTTGCAACAGGCTAAAAAGAGATCTTTATAAAATAAATCTTTCTGGGAAGGGGGAGGGAGGAAGCAGAATACTCTTCCATTAATGCCCAGGGGGAGAAATAGTCCATTAAACATCATGAACAGCCAAGATGAAAAGGTGGTTCAGAAAAAAAGAAGAAAAAACTCCAGAAAATAAGCTTAAAGACATAGAAATATGTGACTTAAATGACAGAGAATTCAGAAAGGTACTTCTGAAAAAAACTTAATGAGATCCAAAATAATTCATATTGACAATTCCAGGAATTGAAAAATCAACTAGATCAACAGAATACATTCTTTAGCAAAGAGATTGAAACTCTGAAAAAGAACCAATAGGACTTCTGGAGATGAAGAACACACTGAAAGAGTTGAAAAATGAAATAGCAAGCTTGGGAAATATGGTCAACCAAATGAAGGAAAGGATCGGTAATATTGAAGACAGAAACCTAGAAATAAATCAGAAGGAAGAAGAGAGAAAACGAAGAATGAAAAAATAATGAAAGAGAAATACCAGAACTAGCTGATACTATCAGGAGAGGAAACATCATAATAATAGGCATTCTCAAAGAGGAGGAAAAGGAGCAGGAATTAGAAACCATTTTCAGACAAACAGTTGACGAGAATTTCCCAAATCTAAGCAATAAGCAGGAGCTTGGAATTCAAAAAGTCAACAGAACACCCAATTATCTCAACCCAAAAAGGCCTTCTCCAAGACACATTATATTAAAATTATCAAAAATCAACAACAAAAAAAGAATTCCCAGGGCTGCCAGCAAAAAGAGAAAGTATTCTGTAAAGGAAAACTCATTAGAGTACCGTCAGACT
Source organism: Pteropus alecto (assembly GCF_000325575.1). Classification (NCBI taxonomy): domain Eukaryota; kingdom Metazoa; phylum Chordata; class Mammalia; order Chiroptera; family Pteropodidae; genus Pteropus; species Pteropus alecto. Next base: position 1,010,986 of record NW_006441950.1, on the reverse strand, counting down.
CCGCAGCACAAACCTTACAAGCCAGAAAGGAGTGGAATCAAATATTCAAAATATTAAATGAAAGGAACTACCAGCCAAGAATAATGTATCCAGCTAAGCTCTCCTTTAGATATGAAGGAGAAATAAAGACCTTTCCAGACATACAAAAATTGAAGAAATTCTCCACTATGATGCCTGCATTATAGGAAATACTGAAAGGGGTCAGCTCAACAAAAGCAAAATGATCAAAAAAAATGCATAAGTAGGAGTAAGGTGTCTAGCAGGCAGTGCAACCCTTACTAAGAACAGGGCATTATAAGCTTAAACAATAAGAAGAGATTTGATATAGCAAGATAGTACTGAACATTCAGCATACATAAAAACAAATTAAGACAAAAATGACAGAAAAAAAGTAGAGTTCGAAGATCCAAATTTACAAAGGGGAATGGTGATAAGGCACATGCAGAAAAAAATGGTCTACTATATATATATGATATATGATATATATATAGTAGACCATTTATAGTAGACCATAAAACAATCCTCTACATATTTGTAATGTTAACCACACGCCAAAGATTCAGAACTGAAGTATATAACATAAAACAAGAAGGACCAGAGGGAAAACCCACAAAACCCAACCAAAACAAACAAACAAACAAACAAACAAACAAACAAACAAACAAACAAAAAACAGACATACAAAGATAAGGAAGCAATGACAACGCCGAGCTACCAGAAAGCAAAATATAAAACGATTATAGGAAAATCTCATATTTCAATAATCACCCTAAACGTAAATGGATTGAACTTAACAATAAAAAGGCACGGCGTTGCAGAATACATCAAAAAACAAAACCCAACCATATGCTGCCTCCAGGAGATACATCTCATTTCAAAGACAAATATAGACTCAAAATGAATAGGTAGAAAATGATATTTCAAGCAAATTGCATTCAGAGAAAAGTGGGAGTAGTGGTATTAATATCGAACAAAATAGACTTCAAAATAAAAAAAGTAAAGAAAAATACTGAGAGACACTTCATAATGTTAAAGGAAATCATACACCAAGAAGACACAATACTTATTAATATCTAGGCTCCCAATCAGGGAGCACTGAAAGATATAAAGTAATTACCAACAAAATTAAAGGGAGAAAGAGACCAAAACACTATCATGGTAGAGGACCTAAATACCCTACTGTCGGATATGGACAGATCATCCAAACAGAAAATCAATAAGGAAATAACATCCTTAAATGACACATTAGACCAACTGGACATAATTGACATTTACAGAGCCTTTCATCTAAAAAAAACTGCTTATACATTCTTCTCTAGTGCACGTGGAATGTTTTCAAGGATTGACCATATATGAGGACACAGAGATAGCGTCAACAAACATAAGAGGGCTGAAATCATACTAACCATATTCTTGATCCGATACTTTGAAGCCGGAGATCAACTGTAAAAACAAAGCAGAAAGACCACAAACACATGGCGATTAAACAACATGCTACTGAAGAATGACTGGGTCATAGAAGAAATAAAAAGAGAGATAAAGAGATGCAAAGAAATGAATGATGGTGATAGTATAACATGTCAAAACTTTTGGCACCTGGCAAAAGTGGTCATAAAAGGAAAGTTCATATCATTACAGGCCTATCTCCAAAAACAAGAATGAGCCCATAAGAAAAAAACTAATGTTTCATCTTAAAAAACTAGAAAAGGAAGAACAAATGAAGCCTAAAATCAGCAGAAGGAAAGAAATAATCAAAACTAGAGAAGAATTAAAAGAAAAAAAACTATAGCAAAGATAAATGCATTGAAGAGCTGGCTCTTGGAGAAAGGTAATAAAATTGCCAAACCCCTGGCTAGACTCACTAAAGAAAAAAGTGGAAGGGCACAAATAAACAAAATCAGTGCTGAAAGAGGAGAAATTATGACAGACACTTCAAATAAGAGGGATCATACAAGAATACTATGAAAAAGTATATAACATTAAATTTAATAATCTAGAAGAAATGGACAAGTACGTAGAAAGATTCAACCTTCCTAGACTGAATCGAGAACTGGAAAATCTAAATAGACTGATCAAGAGTATGGAAATTGAATCAATCATCAAAAAACTATCGAAAACTAAAAGTCCACGATCAAATGGCTTCATCAGAGAATTCTACCAAATATTCAAAGATTTAATATTTATTCTCCTCAAACTCTTTCAAAAAATCAAAGAGCAGGCAATACTTCCTAACGCATTTTGTGAAGCCAATATTACTCTGATACCAAAACCTGGTAAAAATAACACACAAAAAAGAAAAAAACACAGACCAATATCTCTCATGAACACAGATGCAAAAATCGTAAATAAGATACTAGGGAACCAAATACAGAAACATATTTAAAAGATTATACACTACAATCAAGTGGGCTTCATCCCAGAGGCACAGGGATGGTTCAACATACGCAGATTGATTAATGTGATACACCACATAAACAAATTAAAAAATAAGCATCATATGATCATATCAATAGATGCAGAAAAAAGCTTTTGACAAGATACAACATCCATTTATGCTGACAACACTTAACAAAATCGGTATAGAAGGAAAGAACCTTAACATAATAAAGGCCATATATGACAAACACTCAGCCAACATTATACTTAATGGTGAAAAACTAAAAATCTTCCTTCTGAGATCAAGAATAAGACAAGGCTGCCCACTATAGCCACTGTTATTCAATATAACATTAGAGGTCCCATCGAGTGCAATCAGGCAAGAGAAAGATATAAAAAGCATCCAGATAGGAATTGAAGAAGTCGACCTGTCACTATTTACAGATGAGTTGATTCTCTATACAGAAAACTCTAAAGACTCCATAAGAACACTACTAGAAACAATAAGCAAGTATAGTAAATTTTCTGGATACAAAATCAATGTTCAAAAATCCATAGCGTTCCTATACTCTAATAATGAAGTGTCAGAAAAAGAAGTAGAAAAAATAATTCCTTTTGCAACTGCAACAAAATGAATAAAATACATTCATTTCATTAAGGAATAAACAGCGAAACATGTGAAGGACCTATATGATGAAAACTGTAAGACCCTATTCAAACAAATTGAAGAAGATACAAATAAATGAAAAGATATTCTGTGTTCTTGGATTAGAAGAATCGATGGTTAAAATGACCTTAAAAGCATTATGCAGATTTTATTCGATCTCCATCAGAATCCCCTTGGCATTTTTTTCTTTTTTTTCTTTTATTTTATTAGCTTCAAGTATACAGTACATTGATTAGACATTTATATAGTTTATAAAACAATCTCCCTAATTGCTCTAACTCCCCTCTCACTCTCTACCTAGCCAATACATTAATGCTAACTGCATTCCCTATGCCGTGATCCTCATCCCTGTGACCATCTACCAACTACTTAATTGTACTTCTTTAACCCTTCAGCCCTTCCTCCCAGGCTCCCCTATGTCCATCACCAGAATGTCCTCTATATTTGTGAGTTTGTTTTTGATTAGTTTGTTCTCTTTTTCCCTTAGAATCCGCATGTAAGTGAAATCATATAGTATTTGTCTTTCTCGATCTGTCTTATTTCACTCAGCATAATAACCTCTAGGTGCATCCATGTTGTTACAAACGGTAAAATTTTACTTTTTTAATTGCCAAGTAATATTCCATTATATAGATGAACCACAACTACTTTATCCAATCATCTGTTGATGGACATTTCTGTTGGTTCCGTATCTTGGCTATTGTAATTTGTGCTGCCATGAATATTGGGGTGCATAGATCTTTACAATTTATTGTTTTGGTTTTCTTTGTATAAATACTCAGAAGTGCAATTGCTGGGTCAAAAAATATATCCACTTTAATTTTTTTTGAGTAACTTTCATATTGTTTTCCATAGGAGCTGTACCAATTTGTAATCTCACCAATGATATGTGAGGGCTCCCCTTTCTCCACATCCCGCCAATATTTTTTAAAGAAATAGAACAAAAAATCATCAGATTTCTATGGAAAAACAAAAGACCCCAAATCACCAAAGCCTTCCTGAGAAAAAAGAACAAGGCTGGAAGCATCACTCTGCCCAACTTCAAGTTATACTACAAAGTGAAAATAATCAAAACAGCATGGTATTGGTAGAAAAACAGACACACGGACTAGTGGAACAGAATCAAGTGTCCAGAAGTAAATCCATGTTTAAATGGGCAAATAATTTTTGACAAGAGAGCCAAAAATGTACAGTGGAGAAAGGAAAGCCCCTTCAATAAATGGTGCTGGGAAAACTGGAAAGCCACCTGCAAAAGAATGAAACTAGACTGTTGTCTATCACCTCACACCAAAATTAATTCAAAATGGATTAAGGACCCGAATATAAGACCTGAAACAATGAAGTGCATAGAAGAACACATAGGAACTAAACTCAGGGACCTTGGACTTAAAGAGGATTTCATGAATCTGACTTGAAAGACAAAGGAATTAAAAGCAAAAATAAATGAATGGGACTACATCTAACTAAAAAACTTCTGCACAGCAAGAGAAACCATCAACGAGTAAAGAGACAATCGTCTGAATGGGAAAATACATTTGCAGCAACACATCCGATAAGAGCCTAATATCCAAGATATACAAAGAACTCATACAACTCAATAACAATAAAAACACAAATGATCCACTGAAAAAATGGTCAGAGGACCTGAACAGACACTTCTCCCTAGAGGACATACAAATGGCCAACAAATGTATGAAAAGATGCTCAACATCGCTAACTATTAGGAAAATCCAAATCAAAACCACAATGAGATACCATCTCACACCTGTTAGAATAGCCATTATCAACAGAGGAAGTAATAATAGGTGTTAGAGGGGATGTGGAGAAAAATGAATCCTCATACACTGCTGGTGGGACTGCAAATTGGTACAGCCACTATAGAAAATAGTATAGAGGTTCCTCAAAAAACTAAGAATTGATCTACCATATGATCCAGCAATCCCTCTACTGGGTATTTACCTCAAAGACTTGATAACATATTTTAAAAGATATTTGCACACTGATGTTCATAGCAGCATTATTCACAGTGGCCAGGACATGGAAGCAAGTGTCCTACAATACACAATTGTATAAAGAAACTGTGGTACATATATACGATGGAATATTTCTCAGCCATAAGAAGAGGTGAAATATTGCCATTTGTGACAACATGGATGGACCCTGAAATAATCATGCTAAGTGAAATAAGCCAGACAGAAAAAATTGGAAACCACTTATCACTTATATGTGGGATATAAACCTAAAAGCAATAAACAAACAGGACAGAGATTCATGGACATGGACAATAGACTAGTGGTTATGAGAGTGGGGGAGGGGGAAGAAGAAAGGTAGGTGGGGTAAAAGAGGTCAATTATGTGGTGAGAGAAAGAAATCTAACTATGAGCAGTGAACACACAGTGCAATATATATGCCTTACTGTTGAATTGTACACCTGAAACTCACTGGATTTTGTTAGCCAATGTCACCATAATAAAAATAAATTAAAATTTTTTTTAAAAGAATTAAAGAAGATTTAAATAAATGGAAAAACATCTCACCTTCATAGATTGGAAGGCTTAATATTATTAAGATAATAACATTACAATGATAGGAATACAATACAATGCAATACATACCAGAATGCTAGTTGACTTCTTTCTAAAATCCAATAAGGTAACTGTAAAATTTATATTGGATTTTATGGGACGCAAGGCAGCCAAAAATATTATGAAAAAAGAAAACAAAGTAGGAGAATTCACACTTGCTGATTTAAAACCTTATCACAAAGCAACAGTAATCAAAGGATCTTTTACTGGCACAAGGATAGGTATATAGGTCAGTTTAATAGGACTGAGAGCCCAGAAATAAACCCATATATCTGTGGTAAACAAATTTTTGTCAATTGTCTCAAGACCATTCAATGAGAAAAGTAATAGTCTTTTAAATAAATGATGTTGGAACAACTGAATAGCCAAAGCAAAAGAATGAGTTGGATACTTGCTTCAAACAATGTGAAAAAATTAACTCAAAATAGATCAACAACCTAAATGTAAAATCTGAAACTATACAAATCTTAGAAGAAACTGAAGGGGCAAATCTTCATGATCTTGGATTTGGCAAAGGATTCTTAGGTATGACACCAAAAGCAGAAGCAACAAAAGAAAAGAATAGAGTTTGGATTTCATCAATTTTTTTAAAAGAAATAAATGTGCTTTAAAGGATCATAAAGAAAGTGAAAAGGCAACTGACAGTATGGAAGGAAATATTTCTAAATTATATATCTAATAAGAGATTAATATCCAGATTTTATTAAATAATAAAAAGACAAATAACTCAATTAAAAATAGGCAAAGGATCTAAATAAATACTTCTTCAAAGGACATGTACAAATGACCAATGAGCACATGAAAGATGTTTGAACTCATTAATCATCAGAGAAGCATAAGTTAAAACTATAATGAGAGATCACTTTACACTCACAAGATTATTAGAATTAAAAAGTCAGGTAATAACTAATCTTGTGAGGATGTGGATAAATCAGAACCCCCATACACTGCTGGTGTGAATGTAAAATAGCACAGCTACTTTAGAAAAGAGTTTGGAATTTCTTCAAGAAGTTAAAAACAGTTTCACCATATGACCAAGGAAGTCCACTCTTAGATATATGTCCAAGAAAAACAAAAACATATGTCCACACAAAAACATGTATGTGAATGTTTATATAATAGCATTTTTCATAATAACCAAAAGGTGAAAACAATCTAACATGTCCACCAACAGATGAATGAATAAACAAACTGTGGCATATCTATAAAAGGAAATATTACTTGGCCATAAAAAATAAGGAAGTACTGATATTTTCTACAACATAAATGAACCTCAAGAACATTATACTAGATGAAAAGAAGCCAGTCACAAAAAGACCACATATTACAGGATTCACTCATATGAATGTCCAGAAGAGAAGTTTACAGACTCAGAAATCTGTAGAGACAGAAACATTGTTTAGGTTTTCAGGGGAAAATTGAGGGTATAAAGGTGTATAACTAAAAGTTATTTATATTTTTTGAGGTGATGAAAATATTCTGAAATTGTGCTGTTTGTACATATTTGTGAATATCTAAAAAACATTGAATTTCACATTTGAAATGAGTGAATTGTATGACATGTGAATTATATCTTAATAAAGTTGTTTACAACAAGAAAAGAATGGTTAAGAGTTGAGTTAGTATATATTACTCCTTCTAGAAGCTTGACAATGAGGCAGTATCTTAAAAAAGAGAGATGATAATTTTTTTTTCTCATGAAAGAGGCTTTACAATATCTCTAGCCAGAAAAGAAACAGTCAGGAGAAAGAATAAGTTGATGATATTAAAGATACTCAAGAAAATGGTGATACTTGATGCCTCAGAACAGATAGAAAATTATGAGCTCCTGAAAGAGAGTTACAGTTCCTCCTTGGACCTAGGTGCAAAGGAAGTAAGATATTGTGGTAGATGTGAAGATGCACTGCTTGGGTATCCCTTCAGGAAAGGATTTGCTGCCTAGTGTGGGGAATAAGAAAGGACACAGATGCCTGCAGCTGACAGCTCCTTCAAGATCTGCCTCAGTTACAGAGAAGCTCTTCACCTGAGGCCCTGTCCTTCCTGAGGCAGCCTGCTTATGGAGAGCCCAAACTGCCACAGATATCCATACAGATAATTTTAGAAGGAAATGGAGAGAATTGAGGGGAACCAATTAAAAATATGAGTCAACTCCTTGAAAAAGTAAATGTAGCAGATTAGCAGGAAACTGAGAGTTTGACAGTTGATTTCCATTCATACAGCCATTGAGTATCTACTTCACGCCAGATAGTAAGTTGTACACTTTTTATATTTTCACCAAGAAATTTAGAATTTCTGTCTGCAGATCACTTCCACAGCTTCTGGTACCATTCTGGGGCGAGCAGAAATGGAATACTGAGGCATATTATGGGAATGTTTTACCTTGTGCTATGATGATGATGGCATGAGTTTATTCAACACTCAAAAAAATAATACAATTAAAATCCCAGGAAACACTAAACGTACTGCCTTGGAATATAAGCATTCATAATTCTCAGAAACTCCATTGCCAAAGTTTATCTGAAACACTGAACTGTATTTTTAACCCAGATGGAAAGAGAAGAACAGCAAGAAATCTCAACTTAAGACTTTGTCTCCATAGGGGACTGTACACCAAAATATAAACTGTAAACATTACTTAAGTCTATTAATATGATCTTAAACACTTTCTACATAAATTGAATAGCTTGCTGTCTTTTTCATTGGGCCTAAGACTCTCCTTAAAACAAAAAGAAGCTACCCAATAAATCATACTCAATTAGATTTAACTTACCAACTGCACCTCAGTCCCAAGCTGTGTCTTAATAAGCTTGTATTACCTATGAAAGTTAGCCCAAAGCTTTATGGGCACTCACTGAATCATGATTCTTTAGTGTTTGAACATGTTTTGTGTGTTTAAAAAACATCAAAATATTAAATTAAGTAAAGTTACTAGGTTGACTGTAGCTTTGGTAGAGCCGCATAAATGCACAGACAAAGAGACACCACGATATGGAAGAAGGCACCAAAAACTCCTGCTCAAATTGCGAGTTAAAATGCTTGCAGGTATAGGTGCACACAGACAAAACTCCACAGGCAAGAGGTGGTAAAGCACTAAGCTGGCTTTTCTATTGATAAGTTATGTGTTTCTGTCCCCCAACCTACTGCTGGGAGTAAAAGATTTGTGATCTGGGACTAGATGCCACAAGTTTTCATTTCCATCAGACTTTATGAATTTTATCTTATTTTTACAATTATTTTTTAAAAAATCTTTCCCTTAAACTTTTCATTATATTTATATCCTCTCTCTTTTTAAAAAAATAACAGACTTTGTTTTTAAGCTGTTTTAGGTTCACAGCAAATGGATCAGAAAATATAGAGATTTCTCATACACCTCTTGCACCCACACATACATCCCATACCAAAGAGGAATTTTCCACTCAAATGGCTAACCTTGTAAACAGCTCTTTGTTCTGCTTCTGTAGGCATGCTTGCTGCATAGGCCGAAGGACAGAGTGATCTCGAAATCAACTAAGAACTCATCTGCCCCTTTGATTGTTCTGTCTAGATAACAGATGTATTGCCTTTGCTTGTTAAGAACAGATGTATTGCCTTTACTTGTTAATCCCTATAAAAGTAAGGTTATCCTTGAGCTTGGGGCCCAGATCTTCAGAGCGCTAGCTCCTCTGAGACCACTAGCATAATAAACCTGAGTTCTCCAACTCTCCAAGTGCTGCTTGGTTTCACATCGGTCCAATTTTTGCAATTTTTCTGCAACAATACCAGAGTGGTACATTTGTTGAAGAACATATATTTACAGATCATTATTACCCAGAGTACATAGTTTAGAACCACACTCTCTTTAAAAATATTTTTTTGCCAAAAATTTCATTCTCCACACGATCTTGAACTAACTCTAAAAACAAACAAAAAATGTTGAGACTTTGGAGATGATTTGCAAACTACTCAATAAAATGAAAAAAAAGTAAGCTCACATTTATTGAGCACTGTTTTGTGCCAGACACTCACCTTTAGTGATTTCATTGTATCCTCAGAATAATAATTTCCCCCCATTTAGATATTTATCTCTACTTTCCAGATGAGAAAATTGAGACATAATAACCCAAGTCCAAAGTCATATTTTCAGTAAGATTAAAAATGAACTCTGTTTGCTACCCCACTCACAATTTCCCCCACTATAACACAACTTCTAACCAAGTGTAGACTTAAATTGGTTATTCATGGTCACAAAGGAAAGAGTATCCACAACTTAACTATAGGGGTTTCTCATAGCCCTCTAAATTCTCAAGCAAGTTGTTCTCTTTTTACCCTTCTCTATCTTTGGAGGGGTTGAGGCTGCCTCATCATAATCTCTGACATAAAACATTGTCTTATGATCTTTCCTTTTTTTTTTTTTTTGTGGCCTTGACTAAAAGTTCCCAATTTCTGTCATTTTTATTAGAATTTCTATTTCTTGAGCCTTGAAGCTTTATTTTATTCCCCTGAACCTCTTTATAAAAGGCAGGGCAGGCTGATGAAATGCAGAGGACACAGACTTTGAACAGAGAGGTTTGGGTTTAAATCTAAGGTCTGTCATTTCCAAGTTGTGTGAAATTGAGCAAGTGACTTTCTCTCTTCTAGCTTTAGTGTCCTCACTTTTAAAACAACAATAATGTACCTAACCTTATGGGGTGTTTGTGAAGATTAAAAGTGATACATGTATAATCTCTAGTTATACTATGTGTGCTACGTAGTGAGGACATAATTAAATGATGCCTAACATATACAATTGTACTAATAGTAATCTTTTAAGTACATGGTGATGTGCAAAGATTTCCATTTTGTTATTTGAGATACAGTTTGTGATATTTGCAAGACCTTAGTCAGCATTTTGCCCAGATGGGAACAGTAAATGGTCACCTTTGTTCGCACTGGGAACCCCACTGTGGTAGTTGGCCTTGAACATCACATATATCAGTGTATCACATGGTCTGCATCATTTTAGCCTCTGGATTTACAGGAGATTTTGACACTATTATGCAGTACTTTTCAACCCCAGCTCTGAATGATATGTCCAGGACCATTTAAGCCTATGTAGTAGAGATTAACTATCTGCATTCTTAAAGCTGTACAGGTATTTCCAATATGTAACCTGAGCAGAGAATAGTGGCTGTAAGAATACCTGGATTTCCACAGTACCCCAGGATCTTACTGCATCTTCAAAAATCACGCTGAGTTACTTCAGAGGATCTCACAGATAGAAGGGACCTGGCTGAGGAGTAAGAGGGAGATTTTCTATTATTACATCAGTTTGTAACTTTTTAAATTGTCTGGATGAATTTTAAAAAATGATTAAATGATTGATATTTAAAAATAAGTATCACATATGGGGCTTTGGAGAATTTCATTTGGTGTCAAAAAGCTGTAGAGAACACTCAAAATTATGAGATTTGTCATATGTGGAGCTGACCTATAGACAACTTTTCAAATTTGAGGCATTCAAGGGATTCTGAAGCAATTTGTAGTTAGGTTTGTACATGACTTAAACATATGGAAGACTATTTATGTGCCTTTCATGTAAAAAAAAAAAAAGAAAAATTTGCTTCTTCAGAGGGACTAGAGAGGACTATTTAACTTCTCATGCTACTGGGGGTCATTCAAAGGCAGTTTTTGGCACCAAAAAGGTTTATAGAAGATAACTATAACATGCTTTCAATAACAGTTAGAAAACACATCAAGACTGATAACTGAAACTGGCATATAATGGCAAAGTTATCTTCTTGTTATTTCTAAAAATGAACCTCTTTAAAAAAAATTTAAGAAGAGAAAATGTGATCTATTTCTTAATTAGTTACAGAACGTTTCCAGTAAACAACAACAACAACAACAACAAAAACAAGTTATAAAACAACTAAAGAATGAAAAAGCCTTTAAGAATTGGAAAGTCACTTCTGAAATTGTTCAAATTACCAAGTAACTCCATTAACGCTCTGCCAAAGTAAATGAATCTAGTCTCCTGTAACTGGTCAGAAACAATGAGATCTCTTCTAGTCTCTCTTGCCAGTCTTTAGCCTTTACTTTTCTTATTTCTTTAGTATGAATTTAACAGATTGTATTAAATTTTAACCAGTTATCATTTGGACTTTCTGGTTCAGATGAATTTTAACCAGTTATCAGTTGGACTTTCTGGTTCAGATGAATTTATTATATAACAGTGTCTTCTAAGTATGCTAAGGTAGAAAACATTACCTCTTAACTTCAACTTTCCCTAACTTTCAAAAGATCCTTTTAATTCATCTTTCTCTTCCACTTGTTTTCTTTTATTTTTCTTCTTCTTCCTCCTTCAATATTAAATCTTTTGTTAAATACTTGTTTGTCTAAATAATTAACAAAAACAAATAATTCCACCACCTTGCTAGTTATAAATCTTTAAGAAAAATCTTCATCAGTGTTGTGTGCATTTAAGTACTATTGTGTATTTTTCATAAGTGCTAAAAAACAAACAGGGTAGCCCGACTTGGCTACTTACCCTCTTTACCCTACTTATAATCAATTCTGTCACCCACTGTGCATTTCTTCAGGGTACCTATCTGTAGGTACCTATGCTGGCTGATTACCTAACTGAGCAAAATCATTCAAGGAATATAGATCTTAACCCCAAAATGTTACATGACATGAAAGTGCTTTTTTTTTCCCTGAACTATCAATACAGGATAAATTTGTGCAGAATACATGCAACTGCATTAGTTTAGGAACTCTGGGTCTCTACTTTCTCAATTTTCCTGAGTTGCCAGCTGAAATTCAATCTTTAAATTAGAAGCTCTCTGAGGAGCTAGTTACCTTTGGAAACAGGACTGGAGAAACATTAAAGAATTAGCATAACATTTGAATAATTTGCAGAGTAAATTAGGCATGCAATTGCTTTGTGGATTAGCACCTTTGTTAAATGTTGAACAATAAAATGAAATCTTGAAACATATGATTTTGACATTACAACTGTACTTTTGGGAGTATTACAAGCCAACTGTATAGAATATTTTTGTAAGATTATAGTGATCACCCCCAGTGATCACTCCTAAGTGGTTGGGACAGAGTAGAAAGGGGACTTATTTTTGTACAGTATATGATTATTTGTGTATTATTTTATAACACTTGGATTGTGTAATGTGTCCTAGTAATTACCTTCTTAAAAATAAAATAGTTTTTAATTATAAAATGTGACTTTGCTCAACTCTATGCAAATAAATTTGACAAATTTAATGAAATGAAATGAATGATTTTTTTTGGAACACATAAAATATGAAAACTGACTTCATAAGATTAGAAACTCTAAGGAGACCATAAAATAAACAGAGCAATTCCCAAAGAGCAGCAGGCCCATTTACAGTGGAATGCAGAAAACCGTGTAATCTCTGTTAATTTACAAGAACAAAAAGAGACACAAATTGTCTCTGAAAAACACAGAAGTACCTGCTAAATTCTCTGAAGATGGGAATGGGGCTAATGAGGAAGGAGGGGAGAGGAAGAGTTGGCACAAAATCCCCTTTAGACCTACAGAATTCATGTGTAAACTAGTCAGAGTTGAGTGGTTTTCCTTTTGTTTCTCCTATATAGCCAGGCACCATGCTAAGTAGGTGATATGCATTATCTCTTTATTACCGCACAAGACATCTGAGAGATAAGGATTATAATAATCTCAGCTGCAATCTGGTGACTGTTTACTTTCTAATAGATATTCATCATAGATAAATTAATTGACAAACCTTGGGTTTCTAATATAATTTTCTAGTATATCTTTTCGTGTATGTATAAGTTTCTGCTGGAAAATTAATCAATAAACTGGGAGTTGAAAATAAAAGCAGATATGCTATTTCTTGGACTTAGAGCTAAAGTAGTACGAAGCAAACTGCTCACACTGGAGATCCTGAGTTAAAATTTATCCCAAATCAACAGTAATAAATTTTATTAAAATGTTTTTAATTATATTATAATATAAATAAAAATTAGTGTAAAACCGCCACAATAGTTTATGACACTAATCAATAATTTATTAATTAATAATAATATAATTGTTTATGGCATTCTTAAGTACTAACTGAAGAATATATTGCATCACAATCTTTCTTTTTAAGGCATATAAATAGGAAAACAAGATTAATGAAGTTTGGAACATTGCCATCTGTTTTCACAGTTAGTTCTTGAAGTTCAATGTTTCATCTGTTCCCATGTTCTCAAGACATGGTTAGGGGCTGGGGCAGAGTCAGGGAACAATTGTTTTATTCCTGTTTTCATCCTGCAGAGATGTCTGAGGTTGGTTCATGTATGACAAGCTGTGCTAAGCAATTTTTCTACTTTACTTGTGTTCTTCTTCCTCAATACCCTGACTCCAGTCTTCCCCAAGGCTACCCTAAGATCTGGGAAGACCTCCTTAGATAGAGTCACTCACTCTTCCCTTGTTGAGGTGCAACCCAAATTTCATCTTTACCCTAACGTCTGGTAAGAGAGCAGGAACTTCTCTCTAAAATGTTCTTCATTCTCTATTCAACCTCCCACAATATATGCTTACCCTTTTTCCTATATACAAAATTCATATATTCCAGTTTATGTATTACTATTTGTGTAAAAGTGAATAATCATCTTGTGTTATAAAGTAAGTGAAGAGAGGGAAATAACACAAACTCTAAAGTTATAATAAGTTTATTAAGGAAACAAGTCTGTTCTCTAGCTGATCATGGCATAAATATGGGACAAATAAAAATATTAATTCACAGGGAAACAATTATACTTTATTTTCAAAATTGCAGTGAAATTTTTTAAAGGAGAAGATATTTTTAAAAGTAAACATATTCTATGAAGGAAAAAAAAATGACTGTTCTAATGAGAAAGATCTTAAGCTTGCATAGATTTTGGTCATAGTTTTACAGCTGAATGAAGGTGCTCTTGAACAGTGGTACCCAAATATTTTGGCGCCAGAGATCAGTGGTCCTACAAGAATCTAATGCTTGATGATCTGAGGTGGAGCTGAGACAGTGACGCTAGTGCTGAGGAGCAGCTGCAAATACAGATGAAGCTTCACTCACTTGCCTCACCTCCTGCTGTGCAGCCCAGTTCCTAACAAGCCGCAGACTGTTACTAGTCCATGGCCCAGGGGTTGGGGACTCCTGCTCTAGAAAATATAAAGTAGGATTGAGCTTTACAGTCTGGGATGATTAAGATTGTCAGCAAATATTCAAAGATCTAAACATTCCTAAATTTTGTTATTTCTCTCCCACTAAGCATACCGAAATACTGGTCAGCCAAATAATTTTTTTTTTAAGCATGATGAAACAGCATGTAGATTTTGGGCTTTGGAGTCAGGCACTGCCTGGAACTCCAGATCCAACTCTACCATCTATTAATAATCTGCTGGGGACAAGTGTCTTCATCTTAATCAGCTTCATATTGTATATGTAACAGGTCCTATGTTAGCCATGAGACACCCTAAAATGAAGAGCACAGGCTCAATCTCTGCCATAACAAAGTTTACAATATAGTGGGGAAGAGTGTCATAAAGCCAAGTATTTCAGAGATAGTATTGTTAGAAAGTATTCTAGAATAGATAACAGGAAATTTTAGGTAGACTGGCTATAGATAGTGGTTCTCAAACTCATTAGAATCACCCGAGGAGCTGTTCTTTAAGTTAAAATGAGATTATTGAGATGGCCCTAATCCAGAATGACTTTCATTCTTATAAGAAGAGGAAAAAGGACATCAATATGCACAAAGGAAAAAAAAATTGAAGGTAGAAGAAGAAGGCTATCTATAAGCCAAGGAGAAAAACTTCAGAATAAATCAACACTGATCACAGACTGTAGCCTCTAGAACTGTGAGAAAATAATTTTTTGTTGTTTAAGACCTCAGTCTGCAGTACTTGTTATGGCAACCCTAGCAAGCCAATTACATAGTAATTTTTTTTTTCTTTAAACCAGCATTTACCTACCACCTACTGAAATAGCACAATTTGTATTCATAAACACGTAATTTCTTCCTACTCTAGAGAATATGATTTCTTTTTTTAAAATTTATTCTTCAACTATAGTTGATAAACAATATTATATTAGTTTCAGGTATACAACACAGTGATTAGACATTTAGATAATTTACAAATTGATCACCCTGATAAGTCTAGTACACGTTAGTCACCATAGAAAATTATAACAATATTATTGACTATGGTTCCTATGCTATAGTTTTCATTGCCCTGACTATTTTTATAACTAGCAATATGTACTTCTTAATCCCTTTGACCTATTCACCCATCATCTCAACTCCCTCCAATCTACGACTACAATTTCTTCTCTGTATCTATGAATTTGTTTCTGTTTTGTTTGTTGGTTTATATTGTTTTTTTATATTCCGCATATAAATGAAATCATATAGTATTTGACTTTCTCTGTCTAACATTTCACTTAACATAATATCCTCTAGGTCCATCCCTGTTGTTGCAAATGGCAAGATTTCATTCCTTTTTTATGGCTGAATAATATTTCATTGTGCATAAGTACCATATCTTCTTTATCTATTCATCTATTGATAGACATCTAGGTTGCTTCCATACCTTGGTTACTGCAAATAATGCTGCCATAAACATAGGGATGCATATATCTTTTTTAATCAGTATTTTGGATTTCTTCAGCTAAATACCCAGAAGTGCAATTGCTGGGTCATAATGTAGTTTCATTTTTAATTTTTTGAGGAACCTCCATAATGTTTTCCATAGTGGCTGTACCAATTTGCAATCCATCCAACATTGCAAAGGGCTCCCTTTTCTCCATATCCTCGCCAACGCTTGTTTGTTTTTTACTGATGGTAGCCATCATGACAGATGTGAGGTGACATTTTATTGAGGTTTTAATTTGATTTTCCCTGATGATTAATGATGTTGAGCATCTTCTTATATATCTGTTGGCCATCTGTATGTCCTCTTTGGAGTAATGTCTATTCATGTCCTTTGCCTATTTTTTTTTTAAATCAGATTGTTTGTTTCTTTGATAGTAAGTTGTATGAGTTCCTTATAAATTTTGGAAATTAGCCCCTTATCAGATATATCATTGACAAATACTTTCTCTCATTCAGTAAGTTGTCTTTTTGTTCTGTTGATGGTTTCCTTTGCTGTGTAAATACTTTTCAGTTTGATGTATGCTTATTTATTTTTCTTTTGTTTCCCTTGCCTAAAGTGACATCTAAAAAATATATTTATATTGCTAAGAGTGATGTCAAAGACTTTACTGCCTATGTTTTCTTCTCAGAGTTTTATGATTTGAAATCGTACATTTAAATCCTTTAATTCATTTTGAGATTATTTTTGTTTATATTGAGAAAAAAAAGTGGTATGGTTTCTTCCTTCCTTCCTTCCTTCCTTCCTTCCTTCCTTCCTTCCTTCCTTCCTTCCATTCTTTCTTTCTTTCTTTCTTTCTTTCTTTCTTTCCTTTTTTTGCATTTATCTATGCAGTTTTCTCAACTCCATTTACTGAGAGAATGTCTTTACCCCATTGTATTCACTTGCCTCCTTTGTCATAGATTAATTGACCATATAGGTGTGGGTTTGAATTTATTTCTGCATGTTTTTGTTCTGTTCCATTAATCTATGTGTCTGTTTTTGTGTCAGTTCCATGCTATTTTGAGTTTTATAGCCTTGTAGTATAGTTTGATATCAGGTAGTGTGATATCTCTTACTGTGTTTTTTTGTTTTTGTTTTTGTTTTTCTGAATATTGCTTTGGCTATCTGGGGTCTTTTTGGTTACATATATATTTTGGAATTTTTTGCTTTAACTCTGTAAAAAATGCCATTTTTAAAATAAGGTTTAAATTGAATCTGCAGATTTCTTTGGGTGATATGGACATTTTAACAATGTTAATTTTTTATATTCATGAGCATGGCATCCCTTCCATTTGTGTATTCTTCAATTTCTTTCTTCAATGTCTTATAGTTTTCTGAGTACAAGTCTTTTAGCTTCTTAGTTAAATTTATTCCTAAGTATTTTATTGTTTTTGATGCAATTGTAAATGAGATTGTTTTCTTAATTTCTCTGATAGTTTGTTATTGGTATATAAAAATGCAACCAGTTTCTGGATGTTAATTTTGTATCCCGTTACTTTATTGAGTTCATTTATCAGTTCTAATCATTTTTGGTGGAATTTGAAATGTTCTCTCTATATATTACCATGTTATCAGCAAATGACAATATTACTTCTTTCTTTCCAATTTGGATGACTTTTATTTCTTTTACTTGTCTGATTGCTGTGGCTGAGATTTCCAACACATATTGACTAGAAGTTGTGAAAGTGGACATCCTCATCTTGTTCCTGATCTTAAAGAGAAAGCTCCCAGCTTTTCATGGTTCGGTATGATATTAGCTATGGGTTTGCTATACATGGCCGTATTATGTTGAGATATGATCTTTCTGTCCCAAATTTGCTGTGAGTTTTTGTCATAAATGAAAGTTGAATTTTGTCTAAAGCTTTTTCTAAATCTGTTGACCAGATCGTATGATTTTAATCTTTCATTTTATGTGGTTTATCACATTGATTGATTTCCAGATATTGAACTAACCTTACATTTCAGGAATAAATCCCAGCTGACATGGTGTTTGACTTTTTAATGTATTGCTGAATTCAATTTGCTAATATTCTGTTGAGAATTTTTGTAGCTAAGTTCATCAGGCATGGTGGCTTATAATTTTTTCATAGTATCTTTCTCTGGTTTTGTTATCAGAGTAATACTGGACTCATAAAATTAGTTTAGGAGCCTTTACACCCCTTCAATTTTTTGGAATAGTTTGAGAATTATAGGTATTAATTCTTTGACTGATAAAACTCACATGTGAAGCCATCTGGTCCAGGACCTTTGTTTTTTGGAAGATTTTTATTACTAATTTAATTTCATCAGAAGTTATTTTTTTGTTCAGATTTTCTGTTTCTTCCTGATTCAGTTTTGAAAGATTGTCTGTTTCTAGAAATTTATCTATGTTCTCCAGGTTGTCCAAATTGTTGTTACGTAATTGTTTATAGTAGTTTCTTATAATCCTTTGTATTTATGTGGTGTCAGTTGTCATTTCTCCTTTTTTTATTTCTGATTTTATATATTCGAGCACTCTCTTTTTTACTTGATGAGTCTAGATAAAGGTTTACAGATTTTTTTTTTTCAGAAAAACAGCTTTTGGTTTCATATTTCTTTAAATTATTTTTTATCTCTATTTTGCTTATGACTATTCTGATATTTATTATTTTTTCCTATTTCTCACTTTGTGCTTTTTTGTTCTTTTTGTAGTTACTTTAGGTGCAAAGTTAGATTGTTCAGTTGAGATTTTTCTTGTTTCTTGAATTTCTTGAAGAAATTCTGTGAATTTCCCTTCTAGAACTATCTTGCTTATGTCCCATAGATTTTGCATCATTTTGTTTCATTTTCATTTATCTCAGTATCTTTTGATTTTCTCCTTGATCTCATTGCTAACCCATTCGTTGTTTAGTATCATGTCATTTAGCCTTTATGTGTTTGTGTGATTTTCAGTCTTCTTGTAATTATTTCCAGTTTCATACCATTGTGATCTGATAAAATGTTTGATATGATTTCAATCTTCTCAAATTCGAGACTTGTTTGTAACCAACATGTGGTCTAACCTGGACAATGTTTCATGTGCTTTTTAAAAGAATGGATATACTGATTATTTGGGTGAAATGTTGTGGAAAGATTTATTAAGTTCATGTAACTTAATGTGTCATGTAAGGCCTTGTTTCCCTGTTGATTTTGTCTTGATGATCTAGTCGTTGATGTCAATGTCCCCTATTTATTATATATCTCTCCCTTTATGTCTGCTTTACATATTTAGGTGTTTCTATATTGGATAAGGAGATACTTTAAACAGTTATATCCTCTTGTTGGATTGATCCTTTTATTATTATGAAATATCTTTTCTTGTCTTTTGTTAAATCTTTTGTTCTAATGTGTATTTTGCCTGATAGAAATATTGTTACCCCAACTTTATTTTATTTTATTTTATTATTTTATTTTATTTTATTATTTTATTTTATTATTTTATTTTATTTTATTATTTTATTTTATTTTATCCAGATACAACTCTTAGGTATCCCAGTGAGATTTTTGACACCAAGAACCTGGACCCAAATTGGAATAACTGTCAGCAGCAACATTAATTGCCCCCTTCTTGGCAGCTGGGGTGTGAAAATTGGTGTGTAGAAGGAGATCGAAATTTTGGTTCATCCCAAGAGGTAGCCACCAGCCCATTAGGAGGACAGCTGTGTAGAGGCAAGTTTCATATCTGTCTGCACAGCCCTTTTTACTATCCCCATCAACACCCCCCTCCCATCTAGTAGTCCTCAAAATAATCTCTGTATCTATGAGTTTATTTCCATTTTTGTTGTTTACTTTGTTCTTTAGATACGTGAAATCGTGTGATATTTGTCTTTCTCTATTTGATTTATTTCATTCAGCACAGTACCTTCTAGGTCCATCAAGGCAATATCTTTTTCCATTCCCTCCTTTTAGTCTGTGTGTGTCTTTTAATCTGAAATGAGTCTCTTACAGGCAGCACATGTAGGAGTCTAGTTTTCTTACCCATTCAGCCACTCTATATTTTGGTTGGAGCACTTAAGTCTTTTCCATTTGAGGTACTTGTTGATAGGAATGTAGTTATAACCATTCTTTATTCCTGTTTTTGATACTTTTTTTCTTCTTAAAGATGTCTCTTTAATATTTCCTGTAATGCTGGCTTGATGTTGATAAATACCTTTAGCTTATTTTTGTCTGGGAAGCTCTTTATCTGTCCTTCAACTCTAAATGATAGTTTTGCTGAATAAAATATTCTGGTTGTAGATCTTGGGTTTTCATCATGTCAAATATTTTGTGCCAAACCTTCTGTCCTGAATGGTTTCTTTTGAAAAATCAGCTGTCAGTCTTATGGGTGCTCCCTTGTAGGTAACTATCTGCTTTTCTCTTGCTGCCTTTAAGATTCTCTCTTTGTATTTAACCTTTGGCATGTTAATTATGATGTGTATTGGTGTGGTCTTCTTTAGGTTCATCTTTCTTGGGACTCTCTGAGCTTTCTGGGGTTGTATGTCTATTTCCTTCACTAGGTTAGGGAAGTTTTCCATCATTATTTCTTCAAATAGCTCTTCAACATTTTGTTTTCTTTTAGTACCCCTATGACAAGCATATTTTTTACCCATAATAGTATACACAGGCTCCTTAAATTATTATTATAGTCTTGGCTTCTTTTCTCTTGTCATTCTGATTGAGAGTCCTTGGCTTACCCATCCTCTTCTTTATTCACTCTGTTTATTCCATTTAATACATTTCTCATCTCAGATAATGTGTTCTTCATTTCTGACTGCTTCTATTTTATAATTTCCATTTCCATTTTTATGGTTTTTTTAATCTCTTTGTTAAAGTTATCACTGAATTCATCTACACTTCCCATAAGTTCATTGAGCATCTTTATTACCAGTGTTTTGAACTCTGCATCTGTTAGATTGCTTGACTCCATTTTTCCTTGATCTCTGTTCTGTTCTCTCATATGATTTCTGCTTCTTTGCCTTCCCATTTTGGCTGACTTTCTGTGTCTGTTTCTATGTACTAAGCAAAGCTTCTAAGTCTCCTGGTCTTTTTATTATGGTTTTGTGAAGGAGGTGTCCAGTGGCATAGTTCCAAGAGGTGTTCAGCAGCAGGCCAAGTTTAGCCTCAGCCTATGTCCTTCTGGGGCCACCTGTTAAGATTCAGCAATTAATCTGCAGATGCTATGCTTACAGCTGTCTCAAGAGGCCACACCAGAAACCATAGTCAGTTGCCACCAGTGTGAGTCTAAGCGTTGCTCAGCAAGGGGCAGCTGACTAAGCAAGGGCACACTTGGATGTGCCTTGGGTGGGGCCATGAGTTGGGGGAGACAGAGTTTCAAGGAATCTTCTGGCTGGAGCGAGCGACCTCTGTTATCCAGTTTGATGATGTTTCAACTATGGCGGTGCTGAGTCAGCACACTGGGAGTGGCGAGGGCTCAACACAGCAACGATGGATACCCCTGGCACTCCTGGTCAGAGCAAGCCTTGCCTCTGGCCCTCACTCTGAAAACTCAGTGTCCACTCTCTAAGTCCCTGCTTCCCCCTGCGCAGCTGCCCCTGGCACTGGTGCTCAGAGAGAGCATGTCTGACACCACAAAAATCAGCTTGCGGACATGGCCCTTTTAAGCGACACCTGCAGCTGCCAGCTGCTCTGGTTTCTGTCTCACTCAGCAGCTCCAGACTGCTCAGGACCAACAGTCTCACATCTTCACCCCATCCTACCTTCTCCCATTGCAGAGTGATTTCTTATTTCTCTCCGTAGCTGTAGAGCTCGTTCATCTAGATCCCAGGCAACTTTCCTTGCTGTTTGCTCCTTTTTTCTGTCACACTTTGATTTGCTCGCAAGAGGGATGAGCAGAGCCTCTATCATCTACACTATTTTTTTCTTCCCCCTCCCCTGTCCCAGCTTTATTTCAAATTTCTATTTAAAAATTTCTATTTCTAAAATATCTTCTTTTTTGTTTTATTTATATTTATGTATTTGTTTGTTTGTTTATTTATGCTGTTATAATTGGGTGTTTTCTGCTACCTTGTCTTTCAATTCACTGATTTGATCCTCTGCTTCATCTAATCTGTTCTTGATTTCCTCTATTATATTCTTTATATTAGTTCTTGTTCTTCAATTTTGATCAATTCTTTTCAAATTGTTTTAATATCAGTTTTTATGTTTTCTGTCTCTTTGTTGAAGTTTTCACTGAGTTCATCTATTCTTCTCCCAAGTTCACTGAGCATCTTTAAAACCAATGTTTTGAACTCTGTATCTGTTAGATTGCTTGTTACCATTTTAGTTAGATCTTTTTCTGAAGTTTTGTCCTATTCTTTTATTTTAGATTTATTTCTTTGTCTTCTCATATGTCTTTGTGTTTGTTTCTATGTATTAGGTAAATTTGCTCTATCTCCTATTTTTTGACAATGCAGGCTTATACAGAAGGTGTTCTGAGGGACCCAGTAGTACAGTCTCCATGGTTACCTGACCCAGGTCCTTCAGCAGTGTCCCCTATGTGGATTGGTGTGCCCTCCTCTTGTTTAGGGCCTTGATTGCTGCTCTTACACCAGTGAGTTGTGATAACCCTCAGATAGACTGACTGTGAGAGCTGGCCACAACTATTGCAGAGGAGCTATTGTGCAGGGGCTGACGCTATGAAGTGGGAGCCATTTTACTGGGGTTCTGGTGGCAGCTGAGGCCTCCTTTCAAGTTTGGAGTTGATTGGTTGAGGCTGTGGTGCAACCTGAAGTTGGGTCTAGAGAATCTTGGGAGGCACCGCAATGCTGACCAAAGTTAGCCACTGTTTGTGCTGGGCTTGGGTGGCTTGGTAGGAGCTACAAAGTGATCTGTGATTAGTTGCCATTTTTGTTGGTGTTGGTGGTACTTTGGAGAGGCTATGCTGTGAACCAAGTCTGGCTGCCACTAATGTTGCTTGGGACCCTCTGGTGGGCACTACAATGCGAGCCAAGATCAGCTGGCACTTGTGTTAGGATGTGGCCACTTAGGTAGACTTACGTTACAGACTAAAACTAGCCTCCACTTATGCCTCTCCTGGGGCCACCTGATGAGTATTATAATGCAAGTTGAGACTGGTAGCCCCTTGTGCTGGGCTTGAGATTGCTTGGAATGAGTTATAATGCGCGCTGAGACTGGTTGTATTTGTGGAATTTTGATAGTGTCTGTAAGACGAGCCAAGGGTGACTGCCACTCGTGTGGGATGTCTGGACCTTTGAGAAAGTCTGCTGCACAAGCCTAAGACAGCCACCACTCATGTGAGTTTTGTGGATTTGGGGGAAAATCCTCAGTGTGAACTGAGGCAGTCTGCTTGTGTGGAGCCACTAAAAGAAGATCAAGACAGGTGAATGAGTTGAGTGGGGTTTAGTCTCAGGGAATAACCAGAGGAGGACAAAATGTGTTAGTTGGATTAATGGAGAACACAGATTTGTCATCTACCTGGGCCAGCCTGTCTAGGTGGGAGGAGAGCTCAACAAAGGAACAATGGAAACTGCCAACACTTCCGTTCCCTAACTTCTTCCCTTTTGGCCTTTGCCCTGAAGTTATTCAGTTTAGTTCCTCCCATATGTCCCTGTAGCTTTTTGAGCTGATACACCTCACATATGTCCCTGTAGCTTTTTGAGCTGGAGTTTAAGTAAGTGAATCTGTGAGTGAGTTTGTGTGCCAGCTCTTTAAGAGCAGTGCCTCCATCTCTTGTAGCCCTTTGTCTCTCTCAGAAGCAATTCTCACTGTTTTTCATAACCAGATGGTATGGGGACTCCTCTTCCTGGCACTGATGCCCTGGGCCAAAGAACCCAGTGTGGGCCTGAGACCTTCACTCATCAGGGAACTTCCACAGCCATGATGTTCCTCCTGTTTCTTAATCACCACACATTAGTGTGGACATACACTTAGATAAATGTAATTTATGTTCTGAGATTCTCCTTTATAAAACAGTTGTAGCCTTGATCCAACTGAGCATATATTTTATTTTTAAATGTAAATTACTGAGAAGGAAACAGGTAAATGAGAAAGGACGGAATCCCTTTGTCAAGGGAAGAGTAACCATAGGTCTTTGAATGACTTCTTTTCGAAGAGGCTGAAATGGGAAACAATTTCAGAGCTGACTTTGAATATGGCTACTTTATTGTATGGCCTACTTCATTCTCAACTCACCCTCCAGGAGAGCGATCAAAACTAGTACAGAAAGTGAGGTTAGAATAGTGACAAAATATTTTTTCAGATTTACTTATTTCATTGCTCTGCAACATGGATGTCCTGGGTCCCTTTTAGGTAAACTGGATTGCAGTCCAGGGTCTTCCTCCCTATTATACACTGGTCCTGAATGGGCATCAGTAGGATTAGGAAGTAGGTTAAATCTAAAAGAAATGAGTACCCTTGGTGGTTGACTAGTATAGGGCAGACAAAAGTTTAGGGTGGTAGGGCTCCTTGTGGTCATCAAGATAAAGCTGGATTCTGTCCTCAGTTCCTGGAAGGGGATGGATGGGAAAGCCTTTACACTTTGCAAAGCAAGCCTTTGATCTTAGTGTTTGCTGAGTTATTGTCTCTTTTCTCCTCAAAATCCTTCCAAAGAAAGCAAAGAGTAGATCTACAGGGGATATTGGGAGAACTGCCAGGATGATGAGAAAATGTCAAAACACAAAAGGAAATGCTAACACTTCTTGAACACGACAGATTAAAAATGTGTCTGTAAGTATGAAGCCATCTATAAATGGAAATATATACTCAAGATGATGTCTTAATTATGAAGCAGAATAACTTAAGCCAAGCTGCCAACAGGCACCTATTTACTTGTCTATAGGAAGAATACCTGAGATCCAAGAGTGTAAAAACAACTGAAATCTATTAAATATCAAATTGAATAAAATTACTATATAAAGTCAGAATTTTTTTCACATGGCACGATTGCACATGCAGAAATATATCACATTTCAAAGTTTAAAAAATACACTTTTAGTGTGGAATAATTTTAAAATACAAGGGCACAGTTTCCAATTACCTTCTTGGCTTTTCATAAGTTTAAGACATTAAATCATCTCTCAAGTATTCCCTGCAACTCATCTTTTTCTTTTCAAACCCTCACCCTCAGGACTCCGAAGTCTAGGACTCAGCTTCCAATCCTCTAAACCCCTATGCTCTGCGAGATGCATGAACTAAGTCAACTTCTCCAGAGAAAGGTTTTGACCACTTTGTCTTTCTTCCTGGGGGTTTTAGATCTCTGTCTTTCTTCCTATCCCTTGTTCTTTTTTAAGGAATTAATTTTATTTCTTTTTGATGTGATAATACATTACCTACTACAAAATTCTAAATGAGCAACTATGTGAAAGTTATGTATTAGGTGCATCTTTCCCCAACCATGCTGTTTTTCTGTTCCATAGGGCACCCAGCTTCTTATATACAATTCCAGAGGTATTCCAGTCATTTGTAAACAATGTTTTCTTATTCTCTTATATTTACGTTTTCATCTTTATTGTTATTTACAGATATCAGAAAGTTCTTGCAAACATGAGGCATCAAGTACCAGTATGACTGCTCATATTAGGAACACAACTTTTGGTCTCAGCCATACACCATCAGCCTTGTGAACCTTATCAATAAAACAGATGGTGCATTGACTTTTCTCATAGCACATTTTCAGTCAGTGGAGTGGCCAAAGATAGAGAGCCCTGTACGTTCTTCAACCACGAATAGTAGAATTACCCCAGCCTGGATTGATTGTTCTCTATTCCTGGTACACAGCACTCATTTTTAGATCTCTAATCATCCTCCTCCTCATTTTTGTCACCACAGTCCAACATTAGATCTCCAGTTTTTTGAGCCTCAATTGGCCTTATTTGGTGGAGAACATCTTCATTACTTTTTTAACAAAGGGTCTGATAAAATGTCTTTCTTGAGTTTCTCCTACTCAATTGATAGTTTGGATGGAAATAGAATTTGGGGATGAAATTTGATTTTCTTCAAAATTTTGAAAACATTGTTTCATTGTATCTACCACACAACATTGCTGTTGGGGAAGAAAATGAAGCTGAATTCTAATTCCTATTCCTTTCCTGTGACCTCTTGATGATATTGCTGCTATTGTTTCAGTTTTCTTTCTGGAAAGTTTTGGTATCTTATTTTTGTCTTCATTATTTTGAAATTTCAAAATGATTTGACCAGAAGTAGATCTTTTTTCATTAATTGTTTTGGGCCTAGTGTCTCCTTCAATCTAGAAACTCAGGTACTTCAGTTCTACAGAATTATTAAAATTCATTTATTAATGTTTTCTCCCCTTAATTCTGTCACTCCACTTTTTGTAAATTCCATTATATGAATGTTGAATCTATAATTTTCTAAACTTTTCTTTCTCGTTTTACATATCTTTGTCATTTTGCTCTACTTTTGGTATATTTTGCTCTACATGATTTCATTTTTTTTTAGGTTTCTAAAACTTTTTAAATCATTATACTTTAAATATTTCATTTAAAATATTTTTTAAATTATGGTAAAAATATAAATAATATAAATTTTGCCATAGTAATCATTTTAAGTGTATCATTTATTGGTATTAAGCATATTCATGTTGCTTTGCAACTATCTACCATCCATCTCTAGAATTCTTTTTTATCTGTCAAAACTGAAACTCTATACTCATTGAACACTACTCTCCAAACTCCCCCAGCCCCTTGAGACCAGCATTCTACCTTCTAGCCCTATAATTTTGACTAATCTGGGTATATGATATTTGTGGAATCATATAGTATCTGTCTTTTTTGACTGGCATATTTCACTGCCAAATGTTCTCAAGGTTTATCTGTGTTGTAGCATGTGTCAGAATTTCGTTCCTCTTTAAGGCTGAAAAATATTATATTTTATACATATACTACATTTGTTTATCCATCATCTGTCAATGAATACTTCGGTTGCTTCTACATTTTGGCTATTGTGAATAATGTTATGAACTTGGGTGTACAAATATCTCTTTAAGACCCTACCTTCAAATCTTTTGGATATATATCCAAAAGTAGACTTGTTGGATTACATGATAATTCTATTTTTATTTTTTTGAGGAACTGACATACTGTTTCCTATGGTGGTGAACTGTTTGCACAAGAGTGCACTAGGATTCTATTTTCTCATTATCTTTATAACTCTTGTTATTTTCTGATTTTTTTAATAGTAGCCATTCTAGTTTCTTAATTATCAAGTTAGTTTATTGATTTGAGATTTTTTTTTTAAATGTAAGCATTTATAGTTCTAAATTTATCCTCTCGGCACTTCTTTTATGGCATCCTGTAAGTTTTGATATGTTGTATTTTTATTTTCATTCATTTCTAAGTACTTTGAAATTTCCCTGGTGATTTTTTCTTTGATCTATTGATTGAGTGTATTGTTTAATTTCCACAAATCTATGATCTTTTTGGGTTTCTTTCTATTATTAATTTCTAACTTCATCCCATTGTGGCCCCCCAAAAAGAACTTTGTATAATATCTATCTTTTAAAATCTATCAAGAATTTGTAGCCTAAAATATGGTCTCTTCTGAATAATGTCCTATCTGTACTTGAGAAGAATGTATTTTGTTGTTGGGTAGAGTGTTCTGTATTTACATGTTAGATGTAGTTGGTGAAGTAGGTGGTTTATTGTGTTGTTAAAGTTCTCTATTTACTTACTTAATCTTCTGTAGTCGTTCTATCTATTACTGAGAGAAGAGTACTGAAAAAATATCTTTTTTGTTTGTTTTTTGCTTTTTCACAAAAGGCAGTTTAAATGTGTCACACTCCCATAGGGAGAAGAGAAATGGTACTAAAGAAACTTGGTCTGTTAAGGGATGTTAGATTATCTACTCCAAAGCCTTCAATTTACGGACAATAAAAACAAGACTTGGCAAGTTTCAGCTACACAGGACATCCAGTCACACAGGTCTTTCAGGTGCATATATTATTTCAATTTTGCAAGTAATTTTAGTTGCACAGGTAGAACTATCAGCCGTCAGTGTCCAGCTTGCCCCAGTGAAACAGTTGCTTTGATGGCTGACCAGAAACTACGGTCCTATCTCTATAAGTTCTATTTCTCTTTGTGTATCCATCGCATTACACTTAGTGCAAGTGTTCAAGCACTTTAATGTTTTTCCAGTGTTTCAGACCACTTCTCAAATGTTTTTAGTTTGGCCAAACTCCAAATGTATTTTTGCCAATCTTCCTCCTCTTCAATCTGTCTACATTTCAAAAAAAAAAAAAGACAAAAAAAAAAAAAAAAACTCGAGCCATCTGTTTCTATTTCATTGTTTTCACCATTTAAAATTTTCTTTGGTAGAAACGAAGTGCAAGAAGCCTTTAATTCTGTGCTTAAGGCTTCCATGCCCTTCTCTGAAGCACTTCATAATAAAAGGTTCTGCAAAATCAAGTTCTTTTTGAACACCTCATTTTGACTGAATGTATTTCCCATTTCTATTCATATCAGGCACTTGTTCAGCAGTGAAATGTTCATTGGTAGATGAATCCAGGAAGGCCAGAGCCCTTTTAGAATGAATGAGTCACTGACTCAGATTACCACTTCTCTTTCCATGTTTAATCTACTTTCTGTTAGTTTAGGGATTTATTTAAGAATAGCAGACAACATTTCTATATAGTTTTGAGTGTTCAAATAAATGCTGTAAAAATAGATGCCATTTGTATTTATATTAAAAATAAAAAAGCAGAAAAATATAGTGATAATGCAATTCTCATTTTAAGCAAAATAAGCACATATATATAATGAGAAGCATTTTGTTTCATACTAAGTTAATAGTGTTTACTGTGTATAAAAGAAATTTTGGATCAAACTATGTAAACTTTTCTATCCTGATGTTTTTCATTCAACATTGTGTCATGAGCACTTTTATTAAAACTAATCTTAAAAAATATGATTTTGTAACTATAGTATTTCATTTCACAATTATAATTTAAATTGTTTTTAATGTTTATCTTATAAACCATGCTCAGGAGGCATCCTTGTATATAGGTCCTTAACCATATGTCCAATGATTTCCATAGGATACATTCTTAGAAGTGAGATTTTCTGGGATAATGCCAAATTGCTCCTCATAAGGTTTAATACCTGCATTAAAATTTTTACAATATGAAGCTTATAATTTATTACCAATTTTTCTAGAAGTTGAACATTTAAGTGCTTACAAAATTTTCCTACTACAAACGAGTATTAATTTTAAATCGCATTTATTTAAATCATTATAGAGCATAAAAATGTCTATTTCCTTATTCTCACTAGTATATTTAAGGAAAAAATAAAGGAGAAATAATAATTTGCATTTAAAAAGATAACTGGTGATTCCCAATGAGAAAATCAATCCAAAGAATTAAATCACATGTAGAAAAAATTTTTAAAAATGTTTTCACCTAATAATAATATATTTGAAGATGGAATTAATAATATATTTTAAGAAGGAGCTAGAAATAGGATGCTGGGAATCATGGGCATATAATTCAGAGAGCTTGTAAGAGTGAGAAAATTTTATAAGAACTTTGAGGCAAATGATACAGAAGTACAGAAACAATACATAACTGATATAGTAAAATAGAATTTAAAAAAGAATAATGTAATAATTGTTTATATAATGTATATTTGACAAAAAAGATAAAGAAAAATAATTATGGAAAATGACAAAGCAAAGAGAGACCATGGAACAGGGCTTAACAAAGGCAGAATGTAAACTATCACATATGGATAATTTTGGGTATACAAATTCAGACCTTGATGATAGATATTCTGAAATCTAGAGAGTAACCAGAGAGCCAAATATTTTAATGACTAAGGAATCAGAACAAAAGCTCATACACAAGAGAAAAGCAGCGTAACTATTTTTCTGAAAGTAAACTGACAAACACAAAGAGTAATATTGTGAATTATAGAAGAGCAAATCTGCCTGCACACTCCAGCTCAATAATAGCAAAGGGAGAAGAAGTAGACAAAATAGCCACTATTGAGGTAATGTTAGATTGTAAATAAGAGCATTCATGGCCTTAAATATTTTGCTTTTTAGCATATGACTTACCTTTTCTGACTCTCCATTTTTAAGTTTGTAATGTGGAATTAATAAAATCTATCCCAGTTGCCACATAGAGTTTCTATGAGGATGAAAGGATTTTTTCAACTGTGAAGTACCATATTCAATGTAAGTTGTTTCATGTCTCTCATCTGAGGACTAGGGAGATCTTTGAGAGTTATCAACTCTAAGAGACTTTAGATGTGGCCCAGAAGACATAATTAGCCTTCTCAGTCTTTCACTTTGTTAACCCAGATGTAGAACTCAATATCCCTTTGAAATTCCCCAAATATCTCATTTTTACAAAAATGTCAGTGAACCATGTCAGCTTTATCAATGATCTTTGATGTGGAGATGGAGGTGAACCATCCACCCTACATCAGACAGTCTAACAAATCCCCAAGCAGCATTTCTGCCCCCAAGTTCTGTCCCAACGATCTCAGCTAGACTTTCCTTCTTCCCTCATTGCCCATACTCACTGGGTTTTCCCCTGGCTCTCTTTTTTCTCCTTCTCTCCCTTTGTCATGTAAAACAATTCAGTTTTCTCAGCTATGCCCTGAGAATTGTAAACTAAATCTCTTCAAGATGCTCAGAGCACTACATCTTTCCCATTTATGTGATATACATTGTTTAGAAAGTGAATGAGATAATGGAACAAAAACTCATAACTAGGTAGAAGGAAGATGGTGGACTAAGTAAAAGCAGCGTTCACCTCTTCTCAGGTCTGCATTGAAATTGCAACCAAATTCTAAAATAATCAATGTAGAGAATCACCTGAAGTCCAGCTGATCATAACACATAGGTCTGATAATATAAAGAAGGAGCCACATCGAAGCTGGTAGGAGAGGGCAAGTTCTCAAATCAGGCTGGACCCACACCTGCAGGTGGTGAAGGAACACTGGGAGGGAGAGCGAGGCCACACAGGCCCCCCTGAAATAATGAGGAGTCTTGGCCTCATTCAGGAGCTCCCTAGCCCAGGGTCCCAGCCCAGGGAAGAGGAGTTCCCAAAAACTCTGACTGTAAAAATCTGAAGGGATTCTTCTGGCCATCCAGGTGAGACAGAAGGAGACTAAAATCCTAGATGCTACTTTAAAGAGCCAACACACAGGTTCTGTCACCCACAGACACACACCTAGGGCAAGGCGCTGGTTCAGAGTCTCACACAAGATTCATATGGGAAAAGATTGCATTACCTGGCACTAAAACCAGGTCTGAACAGGCAGCTGCCATTGTGCTTTAGTCAGAGTCCCCCTTATGGGGCAATCTACAGACCGCGCCATCTTGCATGTGCAGATCCCTTCCTCCACACAACCAATTCTAAAGCTGTACTAGCCTAAGATCAGCCCACCCTACTCAACCTGCAGATTCCTCAGGGGTGGTCTTTTGTGAGGCAGCTGCCATGCCCTGCCTGGTTTCAGGGCCAAACATTCTCAGTAGCCATCCAGTACTGTAAGTGTGCATTTTGGGAAGTTTCGAGCAGATCACTGCTGCCAACACAAATGTGGACAGATCTTGGGGATCTGTAGGCAAGTCTCAGACAGCAGCTGGTTTGGCTGTGATCTATGACTTTTGTGGGAACATGCAAATGGTTACTGAAGTTGCAGTGAGACTGAGGATGTACTGAACTGACGGCCATTGTCTCTCTGAGACCTGGCCCCATCCAACAAACAAATTGCCCCAGGCAGCTGTTGACAGACACCTGTCACCGCCCTGCTCCTCCTCTGGTCTCACATTTCACACAGACGATCAACTTTGGCTAGCACACTGAGTGCTTTGCTGGGAAATCAGTTTGCGGGCAGACCTCTGCTGCCTGCAAGAACTGCAATATCGCATGGGGAGATTGCAGGGGTATGTGGGACTGCCTCTCGATGGCAGCTGGTTTCACTGTGAACTGTGACTACAGCAGGATTGTGCAGGCACAAATGTTGTAGCCAAAGTGAGGCTGTATTCACCTGACAGCCCTTGTCTCCCTGAGATCCAACTTCATTCAATCCACAAAGTGCTTATGGCCAGTTGACAGGCAGCTGCCCCTACTCTGCCAATAGCCCAGGTTGCACATTCTGCACAGTCAACAGTCCTCGGCCAGTGAAATGAGCAAATGACAGGAAGATCACTGCTGCCAGCACGAGAAACTATATCACTTAGGCAGATCTCAGAGGTTTGTGGGTCCATCACAGATGGCAGTAGGTCTCGCAGTAATATGTAACTTTTGTGGGAGCCCACAGTCCCAAAGCTAGCAGCAAATCTGGTTCTGTATAGGCTTGATGGTCCTGTGCCTCAATGAGACTACACCTCACCTAACCCTCAAATTACCTGTGGAAAGCTGCTCCCAGACAACCTAGTCCTATCCTGTGCTTTTCTTGGGTCGCAAATTAAACAGCAAACAACAGCACTCGGTTCGTGCAGCCCAGGCAAAGCCCGTGCATCACACCCACAAGCTTCAATAATTCTTAAACAGAACTCGGGTGTTCACAGGCCCAAGGTGGGCAGAAACTAGCCTTGCTATGATCTGAAACTTGTACAGGGAGCCACAGAGACAGTACTGGCATGTAAACTGACTGCAGTAGCAGGAGAAAATCTACTCAATAGATCTAGATGACTCCCAGAGTCCCTACACTACCCAATACTCATATCACCCAGAGGTTCTTCCAGTTCTAAAGACTTATGGACAACTGATAGTTCTGGAGACTTATGGGCAATTGGCAGTGTCAGGCCTTGAAGAGCACTAATCCTTCTACTAAATTGCCCTATGCCAGGTACGGGTAGGAACTGAACCATAGCCTACAATGTTGTCTCTTCCACTTACCTATAGATCCAGCATAGGCAGCAACCATCTACAGATCTCTTTGTAGCTCCTATCAGGTAGCCCTGAGCAATCAAAGGAGCCCCTGGGGAGCCCCTCCCAAGAGGCCACAAAACCAATGCACGCAGAGGCTGTCACTAGACCATAACAAAGCAACTCCTGACTAGTCTCATAAGTGGTATACACTAAGGGTGGTCTCAACAAGTACACAAGCTTGCTAGGGCAAATCCCACTCAGTGGGATCAGCCCCCACATAGCAATTCATACCCTGTGGGCTAAGCCAGCTCTCATAGTTAGTCAGCCCAAGCATTAATCCCATTCCATGATGCACTAACACCAATAAAGTCTTAGCTACAACAGAAGATCACACACAACCCACACAAAGATCATATCCAGAGCCCCCGGCATAAGAAATCAGGGAGAGTATGCCACTGGGCCACATAAGACACCTTCCACATAAGGCCATCTAGCCAAGGCTTAGAGACAAAACAAATATTTCTAACACATAGAAATGAACACAGAGAGGCTAATAAAATAACAAAACAAAGAAACATGCCACAAATGAAACAAGAGGAGAAAACTCTAGAAAATAAACTAAATGAAAAGGAGGCAAGCAACCTAGTAGAGACAGAGTTCAAAATAATGGTTATAAAGATGCTTAATGAAATTAAGGGGAGAATGGATGAGCTCAATGAGAACCTCAACAGAGAGATATTAAGCATTAAAAAGGACATAGTAACCATAAAAAAGAACCAGACAGAAATGAAGAATACAATAACCGAAATGAAGAATACACTAGAAGGGTTCAATAGTAGATTGGACGAAGCAGAAGACTGAATCAGAGAACAGGAAGACAAGGTAGCAGAAAACACACATTCAGAATGGCAAAAGAAAAACAAATTTTAAAAAATGAAGATAGTTTAAGAGACCTCTGGAACAACATAAAGCATAACATTATCCTCATCATAGAAGTGCCCAAAAGAGAAGAGAGAAAGCAAGAGACTGAGAATCTATTTGAAGAAATAATGACAGAAAACTTCCCTAACCTGACAAAGAAATTAGACATACAAGTCAAGGAAGCATGAAGAGTCCCAAACAAGAGGAATTCAAACAGACCCACACCAAGACACATCACAATTAAAATGCCAAAGGTCAAAGAAAAAGAGAGAATCTTAAGCAGCAAGAGAAAGGCAGCTAGTTACTTATAAGGGTACTCCCATAAGACTGGCAGCTGATTTCTCAATAGAGACTTTGCAGGACAAAAGGGACTGGCAAGAAATATTCAAAGTTATGAAAAACAAGAATCTACAACCACAAATACTCTACCCAGCAAGGCTTTCAATTAAAATGAAGGTGAGATAAAGAGCTTCCCAGACAGGAAAAAGCTTAAGGAATTCCCCAACAAGCCTGTATTACAGGAAATGTTAAAGAGAATCTGTAGAAGAAGAAGAAGAAGAAGAAGAAGAAGAAGAAGAAGAAGAAGAAGAAGAAGAAGAAGAAGAAGAAGAAGAAGAAGAAGAAGAAGAAGAAGAAGAAAATACATAAAATGGCAGTAGCTATATACCTATCAAGATTCACTTTAAATGTAAATGGGTTAAACGCTCCAATCAAATGATATAGGGTAGCCAAATGAATATGAAAACAAGACCTATGCATAGGCTATCTACAAGAGACCCTCTTCAGATTAAACGACACTCACAGAATGAAAGTAAAGAGATGGGAAAAGATATTTCATGCAAATGGAAATGAAAAAAAAAAAAGCCAGGATAGCAATATTTATAACAGGCAAAATAGATTTTAAAACAAAGGCATAATAAGAGACAAAGAAGGGCATTATGTAATGATAAAGGGATCAATAAATCAAGATGACATAACCCTAGTAAACATATATGCACCCAACACAGGAGCACCTATATACATAAAACAATTATTGGCTGACATAAAAGGAGAGATAAACGGTAATACATTCATAGTCGGAGATTTAACACCCCATTGACATCAATGGATAGATCTTCCAGACAAAAACTCAACAAGGAAACAATGGGCCCAAAAGACACACTAGACCAGATGGATTTAAAGATATTTTCAGAACATTTCACCCCAAAGCAGCAAAATATACATTCTTCTCAAGTGTATATGTAACATTTTCCAGGATAAACCATGTTAGGACACAAAACAGGTATTAATAAATTTAAGAAGATTGAAATCATATCGACTGTCTTCTCCAATCACAATGGTATGAAACTAAAAATCAACTTCAAGAAAAAAAAACTGAAAAATACACAAACATGCTACTAAACAATGGGTAAACAATGAGATCAAGGAAGAAATACACACAAACACATGGAGACTACGTAACATGCTACTAAACAATGGGTTAACAATGAGATCAAGGAAGAGAAGAATGAAAATGAAAACACAACGACTTAAAATCTATGGGACACACTGAAAGCAGCCCTAAGAGAGAAATTCATAGCTATACAGACATAACACACACACACACACACACACACACACACACACACACACACACAAGAAAAAGCTCAAATGAACTATCCAACCTTATTCTTAAAAGAACTAGAAAAAGAACAACAAATAAAGCTCAAAATGAGTAGAAGGAAGGAAATAATAAAGATTAGAACAGAAATAAATAAAATAGAGTCTAGAAAAAAATACAAAAGATTAATGAAATCAAGAGCTGGTTCTTGGAAAGGATAAACAAAATTGTCAAACCTTTAACCAGATATAAAGGAAAAAAAGAGAGGACTCAAAGAAATAAAATCAGAAACAAAAGAGGAGCAATAACTACAGACTTCACAGAAATACAAAAGATCATAAAAAACTACTATGAGCAATTATACACCAAAAAATTGGATAATCTGGAAGAAATAAATACATTCCTAGAAACATACAACCTCCCAAGACTGAGTCAAAAAGAAACAAAAAATCTGAACCAACCAATTACCACCAACAAAATCAAATCAGTAATCAAAAACCTCCTCCAAAATAAAAGTACTGGACCAGATGGTTTCATAGGTGAATTTTACCAAACATTCAAAGAATTAACACCTATGCTTCTCAAACTATTCCAAAAAATTCAAGAAGAAGGAAGGCTCCCTAACTCCTTTTATTGAGGCTACCATTACCTTGATTCCAAAACCAGACAAAAACATTACAAAACAAACAAACAAAAACTGTAGGTCGATATCTCCTATGAATATGGATGCAAAAATCCTCAACAAAACATTAGCAAACCGAATTCAGCAATACATTAAAAATATTATACATCATGATCAAGTTGGATTTATTTCTGGGATGCAAGGTTGGTACAATATTTGCAAATCAATTAATGTGATACACCGCATTAACAGATTGAAAGATAAAAATCATAAGATCATATCAATAAATACAGAAAAGATGTTCGACAAAATCCAGCAGCCATTTATGATAAAAACTCTCAGCAAAGTGGGAATAGAGAAAATATACCTCAACATAATAAAGACTATATATGACAAACCCACAGCTAACATCAGACTCACTGGGGAAAAGATAAAAGCGTTTTCTTTAAGATCAAGAACAAGACAAGGATATCTAATTTCACCATTTCTGTTCAACACTGTATTGGAGGTCTTAGCCACAGCAATAAGATAAGAAAGAGAAATAAAAGGTATACAAATTGTATACAAAGGTATACAAATTGGAAAGAAAAAAGTAAAACTCTCATTATTTGCCAATGACATAATACTGTATATAGAATATCCTAGAGATTCCACCAAAAAACCTTTAGAACAGATCAATGAATTCAGGAAATTCTTCAGGATACAAATTTAATATTCAGAATTTACTGGAATTTTTATACACCAATGATGAACTTTCACAAACTGAAATTAAGAAGACAATCCCATTTATGATTGCATCAAAAACAATAGAATACCTGGGAATCAAATTAACCAAGTTGGTAAAAGACCTGTTCTCAGAAAATTATGTCATTGAAAAAAGAAATTGAAGAAGTTACAAATAAATGGAAGCATATGTGATGCTCATGGGTAGGAAGAATCATTAATATGGCCATACTACTCAGAGCAATCTATCGATTCAATGTAATCTCTATCAAAGTACGAATGACATTTTTAGGAGAGCTAAAACAAATTATCCTAAAATTTATATGGAACCCTAAAAGCAATCTTGAGAAAGAAGAACAAAGTTGGAGGTATCACACTACCTGATATCAAACTATACTATGGCAATCTTGAGAAAGAAGAACAAAGTTGGAGGTATCACACTACCTGATATCAAACTATACTATGAGTCTACAGTACTCTAAACAGCATGAGACTGGCATAAAAACAGAAATGTTGATCAATAGAACAGAATAGAGAACCCAGAAATAAATCCACGCCTATACACTCACTTAACATATGACAAAGGAGGCAAGGATATACAATGGGGTATAAAGACAGTGTCTTAAATAAATGGTGTTGGAGAAATCGGACAAATACATGCAAAAAAATGAAACTGGACCACCTTCTTATACCATATACAAGAGTAGACTCAAAATGGATTAAAGACTTAAATGTAAGACCTGAAACCATAAAACTTCTAGGAGAAAACATAAGCAGTAATCTCTCTGATATTGCTACTGGTGATTTCTTTTTGGACATATCTCCTCAGGCAAGGGAAATAAAAGAAAAAATAAACAAATGGGACTATATCAAACTAAAAAGTTTTTGCACAGCAAAGCAAATCATCAATGAAACGAAAGGCAACCCACTGAATGGGAGATGATATTCGCTTATAATACATCTGATAAGGGGTTAATATCTAAAATATGTAAAGGACTCATACAACTCAACAACAGAAGAACAATCCAATTAAAAAATGGGCAGAAGACCTGAATAGGTATTTTTCCAAAGGGAAAATACAGATGGCCAATAGACACATGAAAAGATGCTCAAAGTCACTAATCATCAGAAAAATGCAAATTAAAACCTCAATGAGGTATCACCTCACACCTGTTGGAATGGCTATCATCAATAAATCAAAGAACAACAAGTGTTGGCGAGGATGCAGAGAAAAATGCACCTTCGTGCACTGTTGATGGGATTGCAAATTGGTATAGCCACTATGGAAAACAATATGGAAGTTCCTCAAAAAATTAAAAATGAATATTCCTTTGACCCAGCAATTGCACTTCTGCGTATTCATCCAAAGAAAACTAAAACAATAATTAATAAAGATCTATGCATCCCTATGTTCATGGCAGCACAATTTACAATAGCCAAGATATGGAGGCAACCTAAATGCCCATCAATGGAAAATTGGATAAAGAAGTTATGGTTCCTATATACAATGGATTATTATTACTCAGCCATTAATAAAATGGAATTCTACCATTTGCAACAACATGGTTGGACCTAGAGGTTATTATACTGAATAGAATAAGTGAGACAGAGAAAAATAAATGTCATATGATTTCACTTATATGCAGAATCTAAAGACAAAAAACAAACTTATCAAAAAAAGATTCACAAATATAGAGAACAGTCTGGTGATGACCAGAGGGGTTGGGTGAAAGGGGTGAAGGGTTAAAGAAATACAAATTAGTAGTCGATAGATGGTCATGGGGTTAGGGAGCATGGCATAGGGAATGCAGTTAGCATTAATGTATTGGCTAGGTGTGGAGACAGAAGAAAGAGTAATCAAGGGGGTCATTTCATACACTATATAAATGTCTAACCAATGTACTACATACTTGAAACTAATAACAAAATAAAATTTTAAAAACCTCATAGCTAATATAAAATAAATTTTAAAAAACTTTTACTTAGAAAACAAACAATAGAAGAAATTTTACTACTTTACTGGAATGTTACTCAAGTAACTACTTAAGTAATTTCTTTATTAAACAAACTATTATTAATGTCCAAAGAAGGAATTAAATGAATCAAGTAACTCAAGGGCATTGGAAGGAAGACCTTATACGTGTTCACAGAATGAGACTTGACTACTTGAAACAAAGATTCCTGAATCTAAGAATCTCAAGGAATTTCTTCTATGAATGTGTATTCTGTGAGGGAAGTAAGATGTACATAAGTGAAAATGAAATGAACGATAATTGTGTGAAATAATGAGATTTCTCAACACAGAAATATAACAATATAAAAAAGCAGTGCCTAATTATTTGCCAAAAGGTGATTTAATCAATAACAACCACAGTTAGAACAAAGAGATTATTATAGGCTGGGATCATCTGAGAATCTCCATGAAAAAGGTAGGCCTAACTAGTTCATAAATAAGCAGTAGGTAAAAATCAGGGAAAAGGCTTTTCTGTTAGGAACCATGATGTGAGAGAAATCAGAGCCACAGAGAAAGCCTAGGGTCAGAAAAATGTGAAGAGAGCATTGTAAGTGCAAGCTTCACCTGGGGAGATACAAGACCCAGGACTAAAGTCCTGCATTGGAGAATCTTGAATGTCAGGTTAAAGCTTATCCTGTAGGGAACTCAAAGTCCTTGCACAGTGGAATGACAGAATGAATATACAGTGGAGGAAAGTTAGTCTAATGGAGGGGCGCAAAATAAATTTGAGTGGGAACTTTTCAGAAGGCAGGGAGATGAGTTGAGAGGCAATTATAATGCTCCAAGAGCGAGATAATGACTTGAATCCAAGTGAGTGATGGCAAATGAAGTAGAAAAAATAAAAGGAAAATCTGCAAGATTTGGCAACTGATTATATATATATGTGAAGTTGGAGAATTAAAAAGTAAGGAAAGCATCAAAGATCATCCTGGGATGAAAATGAAAATTAACCATATTAGGGTCAGAAATAGAGGTGCAGGAGAGGGATTGAATTCGTAAAGAAAGTTAATGAATGAGACACTGGCTTGTATGTAACAAAGAGTTTGAAAGTGAGAAAGAAAAGGCAGGAAAAAGATCATAAAATATGTCAAGGCCAAAGGCCATGTCTTCTCAGACTCTTTAATTATTAAAGCATATGATTTCATGAAACTGCTTTTTAAGAAACCATCACTGAATATTTTACACTTGATATTCACTTTTTAAACTAATTATGTTTGTTACACTGATCTAGCTTTTCTATCTCTTATTTCAAGTTAATATTGTATAGAATGACACAGAACACCCTTAAGGTTTGTCTTTAATAGAGAAAAATAAGAAGCATTCATAGAATAATAGTATAGAATGACACAGAACACCCTTAAGGTTTGTCTTTAATAGAGAAAAATAAGAAGCATTCATAGTGTTATAGCATAATACAAACCATTAGTGTTATATCATAAACAGCATCATATGCAAATGACAAGGCCAGAAAAACACCCAAACTTGGTCCTCCAGGTATCTTGATGAGCACAGAAACAGGGTCTTCAAATATTTACATTGCTCTTTCATGAGTACTTGTTGGAATGAAAGTCCTGTACTCATTCAGTTCAAAGAAGACTTGCTATCCTTCGCTAAACTGGAAAACTGATGGAAAAAAAAGAGCTACCAGCATACAAACAAGAGTAAATTATTTTTACAAACAAGAGTAAATTATTTTTACAAATTTTACAAATGTGTGTGTTTTTTAATGATTTGATAGAAGATTTTATAACTGATTATGCACAGTTGTTGAGAAGATAATTTTATATTTTAAACCTCTATCAATTTACTAGTAACTAAGAAGACAAGCATACAGACATATATAATCATGTAGTTTTATATTATAATAGTATAGTATTAAGTTATATGAAGTGTATATTATGATACATTCTCAGAGTTTTGTACTACTTATTCCTTATAAACTGTAGTTGTAAATTAATCCCCTCTTAGTTTATTAGTATTAGTATCAATAAAAATTTATTAAGCCAAACTTTTCTAAGTCACTCCCTGCTTATAAAGAGAAGCCATTTAGAAGATGAATTAAATGCTTTTTGCCACAAAGGTACAATTTACAAGTGATACATTTTAGTAAGTGATGGTTACACTGATTTTTTTTAAATTTTATTTTATTAGTTTCAAGTATACAGTACATTGGTTAGACATTTATATAGTTTATAACATGATCCCTCTAATTGCTATTTCCCTCCTATTTCTCTATATCAAGCCAATACATTAATGCTAACTGTATTTCCTATGCTGTGCTCCCCATCCTTGTGACCATTTTCCAACTACTAATTTGTAATTCTTGAAAGTCAAACTGAGTTAAAAAAAATCACTCTGATTTTTTCAGATGACTAGAAAACCAAACACGGGCTTTCTACTTACCAGATCAGCACTGTTTGATAGAAATAGAAGAGCAAAAATACAATCTATGTGTATAATTTTAAGTTTTCTAGTTGCCACATTTTTAAAAAGGAAAAGAAAAAAAGCAAAATAATTTTAATAATATTGTATTTAATCTGATATATACAAATTACTATCATTTCAGCATACAATCAATCTGAAAATTACCGACATGTTTTATACTCAAAATCTGGTATATATTCTACATTTATAGCACATCTCAACTTGGACTAGCCACATTAAGGTGCTCAATAGCCACAAGATAGATACAATATTGGACAAATTTGCTCTAGATCAATGAATTTGCTTTCAAAAATAGACATAATTGTTGTTTCACCTTTAAAAAATTATTCTGGGAAAACAAAAAGTATAGATTCAAGGAGATTGATATGATTAAAATGAAATCTTTTATTTAATTACTACTTTAGAACATAGCAATATTTGGAAATAAAACATAGTATTAAAATTCTAATAATAGAAATAATTCATTGTAGGTAATATTTGTTGTCACTGTCTTTCATACAAAAATAGATGGCCTATCCAGGGAAGCATCTTATCAGAATAATTTGCATGTAATATTCTTTTAAAGCTTCAGTTTGATCAATTTTTAAGATAGCTACAATTTAGTGGGAAATAATTTCCAAAATTATAAATAGTAGATTCTTCTGATTCATGTTTTAAGTTACAGTCTTGAGAAAAGCTAGACATCATAGCATCTAGATGGAAAAAATTAAAACAATGATAAAATGAAATAATACATGAATAAAGCATAATCTTAGGGATAATGTCCATTCAAGAAGGCCCTTAAATTGGAAGGATTTTATTCCCTAGCCTCCACCAAGTAGAGCAGTTGTCAAATGGACAACACATCAGCCACTGGAGCAGAGAAGGGCAAGTTTTGCTCCATCTGGTTTATAATCTCTTTTCTTGAGGAGATGGTTTAATGGGTTATAGACTGTTTAGAATCAAAGATTCAGCCCCCGTAAGATTGACTCAGTTCTTACCCATCCCTCCCATCTGTTTTCTACAAAAATTTTTTCAGATGAAACTCTGAAAACTGGTCCTGAGTCCATTGCACATGTTATTAAAGGTCTTATTTTGCTTGTAGTATGAACAAAGAGTGTTTTGATCTCTCTGGATACTTGAATACATTTTAAATTCTTGTGTTTCTGGAGATCACTGGATTTAAAAGAAAAATCCAATCAATTATGTGACCATATTGACATTCCAAAGAGAAAGTAAACAAAAGAAATGATTGCTTTGGGCACCATGAAAAAAAAAAAACCCTCAGTATTTCAAAGAACAAAATGATTCATTTGTAAGAGGCACTGTAATAGTGGGATAGCATAGCTTTGTAATTTAGACTTAGATTCAAATTCTCCCTCTGTTATTTACTAATTGCATAACTTTCTGCTTCAGCGTGACCTAATCATAAAACAGAAAAGAAATGTATGTCATAGAATAATTAGAAGGATTAAATGAGGTGACATATGTAATAAAGCATCCAATATACCACTTAGCACATAGTAACAACCAATAAATGTCAGCAACTATTAATAATTAATTAATTAACCATCTGAGGCTTAAAAAGTTACTTTCTTTTTCATATTAAAGAGAAAAAAGTATACAGTAAGGCTATATACCAAAAGACAAAATTAAGTTAACCTGAAAAAGTCAGTCAGAACAATTGTTTTTTATGTTTATAGCCAATTTATTGTTAATGTTGATAAGTCTACCAAGTATCTACGTGCTGCGCAGCATGATGCTGTTCTCACATTTAGTATCTGGGAATTTTAGATAATCTAATGTTCATGCCTGGAGAGACTGCATGAGGATATTTCCTGACACTTTAGATATTTGAAAGTAGATGCTTATTTTCACCGCTTGTTACGTGAAAAGCAAATTGACATCTACTAAGGGCAGATACACTGACAGGTATCAGATCTGTATTCCACTAGCCTGCACATTCTAATAGAGGATGGCAGATGAAGGGATTTCATTACCATGGCCTTGTCTTTTTCAGCTCTGCACACCTTCTGTACAGTTCCTCCATACCAAATAAACATGGAACCAAAAGTCATCAGATTGTCTTGTTTTAAAAAAAGGTGTGGTGGAGGTGAGAGGAGGACAATTTAAATGCAGTAGCCATTGAAGAGCTGTGCCACTCCTTTATTTTATTTTCTTTCTTAAATTGACTAGAAAAAAATAGGAAGGGATCTGTCTTAGAAAAGGTGTACAATTTATTAATGATTATGATTATGTATATCCTCAGAGGAGGATGTGAAATCGGGCTGCAGGCAGAGTCTGGTTAAGAAAAAGCATGTAATTAAGCAATGTTCTGCTTGTGCCAATTAATTTTATATTTGCAAACTAACACCAGCCACTGTTCCATATGATATAAGGAAGTGGTTAAGAGCTTGTGTGTAAGACTCTCCATGCCACATTCCATTCTTGGCTGAACCACCAAATCATGTATGACTTTGGACAAATCACCTAATCTTCCTAAGCCTAAGTTCTTAGAACTATGAAATGCATATAATAAAAAACTAACCTATTATTATTGTAGAAAATTAGAAAATATTTATTAAATGCCTAACATATAGTAAACAAGTATTTTCTGTGAACTATTTTCTGAAGACTGATTCAACTTATTTTTTTTCTAAACTAAATGAATCTATATATTTTACCAAAGTGATAATAATGCCTGCCATTTTTGAGTTCTTATTACTTGAGTTCCTTAGAAAGGTTAGGCAACTAGTCTGAAGTGTCACACCTAGTTCACAGCACAGCAAAGATTCAAACTCAGGCAGCCGACACTTTATATCCATTTAATATGTTAACAAGGCCACTGGTGGGAATATTATTCTCTTGCAGCTGAAGAAACTGAGGCTCAGTATATACGAGTCCGTATTGCACAAATAAACTGGGTATGAGAAATAATGAGTTTGGGATGAGAACATGGATATCTAATTCGATCTAGCAGACCATTGATAACACAAAGTTCATCTGAGTCAGGGCTGAAAATTTAAGAAGACTATATACACTTTACTTTG
The DNA here is from genome assembly GCF_000325575.1 of Pteropus alecto. Taxonomy (NCBI): domain Eukaryota; kingdom Metazoa; phylum Chordata; class Mammalia; order Chiroptera; family Pteropodidae; genus Pteropus; species Pteropus alecto. The sequence continues at coordinate 966,615 of NW_006441950.1, read as the reverse complement.
AGAGAAGATAACTCCACTATAAAAAAAAAGTAAAATAAAAAGACATTTTCATTTTTTCATATTTCATTTTATTCTTTGACTATATCTGCATGTGTTGTTATATGGTTGTAACAGTTATGTATGGTATTTTGTATTCTGGATACTTTTCCTTTATACTCTCATATGCAGCTCCCCATAACTCTATAGTCTTCACATAAGAAAACTTTAATAGCTGTGTAGTATTCTATCAAATTGATGTATTACAAATAATATTTCATTTACTTGGACTATTTCAAGTTTTTCTCCACCATATAAAATGCTATAGTAGACATCTTTACATATACCTTTTTTTTCTGTTGTATTATCTCATTTAGAACAAATTGACTAGATAACAAATCACTTTACATAAACAAGCCATAATTCTTAATTGCCATTAGCTTTTATATTTATTATTTTCTGTTCATGAAATAATTACATACACTTTACACAAACATCAGACTTTGTAGAACTACATGAGAGAGAAAAAGAAAAGTCCCTACTATTTTAGCTCCCAGAAGTCCTCACTGTTAAAAATGTATATTAATTTTCCAAATTACACTTTATTCTCTATGGATATACTAATATATCATTATTAATTTATATGAAATTTTGATTATGGTCTACTCACATATTAATTCTTTATTCTCCTTAATGGAGGCATAAGATATCTTTGTATATTAGGCCATAATTTGTTCATTCCCTTGTTAATGGAAAATTATTTGTAATTCTCTGCCACTAGAAACAACACCATAGTAAATGTGTGTATGCACACATGCATGCATGCATATAATCTCACTTCTGTGAGTGTTTAAGTGGAATTCATCAATGACGCATTAAAGGGTATGAAATTTTAAATTTAATAGATGTTCTTAAATTGTATTCAAACGCATATTGTTTAAGAGAAAGAATCCAGTCATAGAAGATCACATACTATATGATTTTAGTTCTATGAAATGTCTAGAATCGGCAAACCCATAGTGATAGAAAGTAGATTAATGGTTGCCTAGGGGGAATGGCTATTAATAAGTATAGTAATTCTTTTTGGGGTGATGGTTGCACTATTCTGTGAATATATTAAAAACCATAGAATTGCGAAACAAAAACCAAAAACCATATTGCTTTCCAAAAATAATTTTGAAAGCTACGTCGAACACTTTCTTCATCTTCCTATCACAGATGACTGTCTCTTCCACAATGTCTTTTCACAGCCCTCTCATGGGGGCTTTTTTTTTTTCATACCCCTCGTACCACTGAGACTGCATATATATGTCTTTTTTGCTTCTCACTTCCATTTCTATTCCTTTCTCCCTCTTTTCTAAAAACAAAACAGCAAACAGATAAAAATAACTTTAAATCTCACATCTTATGCTAAGGATCCAAGTCACATACTCATCATTCCCTGAAGATTGTGGCCCCCGGATCATTGTCACTTTCATCAATACTACTTCTGTCCTGAATCTTTATGATATCAACATCCACATAGAAGACCCTTCTAATGCTTTGGCTTCTCAGTTTCCTGGTCTTCTCTCATCCAATGATCATGTCCTTGACCTAATCTCCTAATTTTGCCCTAGACTTTGTCATATCAATAGCTGTAGCCCTTACATAATCTCAAATTCACACACAACACTCTGTAACCAGGACTACCTTTCCAATTTCCTGCAGAACCATGATTCCACCTCTTTTCTAATTGCACAGGAACAAAAAAGAGCCTCCCTCCTTTCTCTGCCCTTCATCAATGTCCTGCTATTCATCTTCTTCTTTCCCAGTTTAAATACCATGTTTCCATAATTATAAACATTATATACCATTGTCTTAATTTTCAAGTTCTTTGTGTCTCTTTATCATCCTCTACTGGAAAAACTACAATTCGCTTAAATGCAATTCATTATCTGCTTTGTACATGCACCTTCTTCTCCCTCTCATCTACTTAAAGATATTGTTTCAGGAAATATCCCCTTTTCTCCCTGTATCAATAGTTTCCATATCTCTACTGGATCATTTCCTTCAATATACAAATATGAAAATACTTCTATTTTTTTTTTTTACCTCAGTTTCCTCTCTAGCTACCAACTCCTTACTCTTCTTCTTTGGAGCAAAATGTCTCCACAGTTTTTTATACTCAGTCTCAAATTCTTCTCTTCCCATTATCCTTTAACTCACATCCATCAAGCTTTTGCCTTCATTAAAACTGACTTTGTCAAGGTCTTCACCATGCCAACCTGATGCTCAATTCACGTCTTCATGTTACTTGCCTAATTAGTACTGTTAAACCACAGTTGGCCATTCCCTCCTTTCTGATGCACTTTCTTCATGTGGTTTCTAGGATATTACATTTTCCTGGTGTCTTCCTTCCCCTGGCTATTCTTCCCAAGTCTTTTTTTACTGGATCTTTACCTTCTCATTACTGAAATGTTGGAGATCCCAGAGGCTCAGTCTTTGAATGTCTTCAGTTCTCACTCTACACTCATTCACTTGGTACTCTCATCTAATCTCACAGCTTTTAGAACAAGCTGTATGAGACTCATAGATACAGAAAACTAACTGAAAGTTGCCAGATGAAAGGGGTGAGCTGGGTGAAAAAGGTGAAGGGATTAAGAAGTACAAATTGGGAGTTTTAAAATAGTAATGGGGATGTAAAGTACAACATAAGGAATAGAGTCAATAATATTATAATTATTCATGATATTAGATGGATATATACTAATTGGGGAGATCACATCGTAAATTATATAAATGTCTAACCACTATGCTGTATATCCAAAACTAATATAAAATAATATTAAATGTCAACTCTACTTTAAAAATAAAAATAATTTTATAAAAGAACAAGCTGTATGCTTGTGTCTTCCAAATGTCTCTCTGATTCTCTACCTCTAAAGGCCCCTTTCTCATCATCTTCACCCACCCTGGGTTCCATTCTGCTCCTACTTTACATCTGGCACATTTCCAGCTTAGAGTCTTTGCACACGCTGGCCATACTTCCCCAGATATCCATATGGCCCTTTTCTTTCTTTTTGCTGAAATCTCACCTTCTCAATGAGTTCTTCTTGAATATTCTATTTAGAATTATAACCTCATTCCATCCTACATCTTAGCACTTCCTTTTCCTCCTGCCTACCTTGATTTTTCTGTATCCTTTATAGCACATATTTATATTATTTAGTCTGTTTATATTCTATCTCTCACCTTACTTAACTGTAATGAAGACTAATTGAGAACAGAGATTTTTATGTGTTCACTGATTTATATTCAGTGTCTTGAATACTTTCTTACTTACAGTCTATGTGAACAGATGCTAAGAGCAATATATAAATGTACCAATTTCAGTGCAACATTAGCAGGTCAGAGTGCTCTCATTTAAACAAAAAACTGTTTATTTAGTAAGTTTTAAAAGAATTTCCAATTTCCTAATTTGTGTTTCTTTAAAAACTATCAGTTACTTAATATAACTGCTATTTGTTTACTATGCCTATTTAGAGGCCAGATTTTGGAAAGCAATAATCTTGTTTTCCATTTGTTTGGCATGATCTCATACAGCAATCTAAAGCAGTAAGTGTGCAGTTAGGAGTCTGGAGATACCGAAATTTAAAAAAAAAAAAAAGCACTACACACATACAACATTCTATAATAGCCTAGAGCTAACACAAATCTTTGTTAAATCTTGAAATAAAGTATGATTTTTGGTCCTCAGACTAAAAGAAAACTTGAATTTGTTTTCAAAAATAAAATGCAGAAAATCGACACTATTTAAAAATTCAGGGATTCATTCATGGTGGGAAGATCTGCACTGTCCATATAAGTTACCACTCACCACATCTGGCTATTAAGCACATGCATGTGGCTGGCATCATTGAGATCTCTAGCACACGTAAAATATACATCAAATTTTGAAGACTTAGTATGAAAAAAGTATAACTTTTATTAATATGCTTATCCTCAAGTTGACATCGTCATGATTTATATAGGGAGGATTAAATAAATATACAATTAAAATTAATTTCAACTGTTTCTTTTTACTTTTCAATGTGGATACTAGAATATTTAAAATTGCATATGTGGGCATTGCTGGTTTAGATTTAAGAAAAACTAAAGAAACATAAAAACTGAAATGTGTGATCCTAAATTGGATCCTAGTTTAGAAAACAACAACTATAAATATGAATTAAATAATAGATACAGAATTAATTTTCTTAGTTGTGATACTAGTATCGTAGTTACACAGGAGGATGTTTTTACTTTTAGGACAAACATTCTAAAGTAAGGGTAAAATATAATGATTGCTAAATTTATTTTTAAAATTTTAGTGATATATGTTTATAACTTAATATTTTATGATTATAATATTTATATTATATTAAATAATACATTTATTTAAATCATAAGTATTATATTTTTATATTTTATATTTATGTCTACATATATTTATATATTTACATTTAGTTATATATAATATCTTTGTATATATATATAGATAGCAAAATAATAAAAATTGTTAAATCTAGACAGAAGTTAAATTGGTTTTTATTGACCCATTCTTTTAATAGTCATTCTATATGTTAGAATTTTTTCATTAAAAATTTGGGGAAAAGTTTATGGCCTCCCAAAAAACTTTTGATTAAAACCAAATGACAAAATTGTACTATAGTGACAACTACTAGTAAGGAAGCCTTATAAGAGTTAGACCATAAATGTTTTAAAATAACTTATAAATTTTATGCAAGCTTACAAACTAATTTGTCTCTTATTATACCAAAACTTCCTTAAAGTCCTTGAGTCACTTTTTTTGCATTAGAGAAGCAAACCATTAAATTAGACTCTAAACAATGTATAATGAAATATTACACAGCAAAAAAAAAAGGAGTGAAATCTTGCCATTTGTGGCCACATGGATGGACCTAGAGGGTGTTATGCTAAGTGAAATAAGTCATACAGAGAAAGACAAATACCACATGATTTTACTTATATATGGAATCTAAACAAACAAAACAAATAAACAAAATAAAACAAAACCAGACTCAGAGAGACCAAAGAAATGGTTACCAGAGGGGAGGGTTGTGGGGAGATAGATGAAAAGGTAAAGAGGAATACAATCAATAATATCGTGATAAGTTTGCATGGTGACAAATGATTACTAGAATTAGTGAAGTGATCACATTGTAAGGTATAAAAATGCTGAATCACTATTTTATCCATCTGAAACTAATATAACTAATACAATATTATATATAAACTATATTTAAATAAAAAAATAAGAAAATAAACAAAAATAAAAAATTTAAAAATAAACTAAAGACAATATTTTACCAGTTATAAATTGACATCTGTCCCTTAGAAAGTAGATGGATAAGTTTTCACTTTATGGATGATAACCCTTAGTTCATACCTTAAGCATCATATACACATCTTTTGAACCACACCCATAGGCCCTACTCCTGATAATCTTTCTCAGTTTGATTGACAATTTCAATTTTCACATTCACACCTACTTCCAGAAGCTAAATTGATGAGATAGTCTTAAACAGCCTGAGGGCTTTTTTTTTTTTTTTTGAGAATTATTAGGATGACATGCAAAACAAGATTGCAGTGGTAGAGAAGACTACTGACATTGTGTTTGACAGGATCAGGGATTGAGTAACATTAGTTGTGAAACAGAAGTCGCTTTTTGCTCAGATATTTATTTGGAAGCAAAGGTATGACTACCACGTTACTTCAGTCAGAGAAAGATTTTCAACACCATTGCACAATGTAAAATGGCAAAAGAGAACATTAATTTTGTGCAAAAGACTTATTTAAATTTCTTCAAGTACAAGCAGATATTTGTTGTTCTTTTATAAGAAAATTGTAACCCAAAGAATATGTCTTTGTGATGTCATAGTCATCAATTTAATTCCCAGATAATTCTAGCTCTTGGAGCTCCATGAGATCATATTGGAAGTCAAACCAAAGGGAATGGCATAAGATCTGGTGCCTTAAAGAAAGTTTGATATAACCAGATTGGAAGGTATCAAACATGTAAACTATATATTTAATATACAATGTTAACATTTTACTAGGGCTACCTCAGCATTGCTATCTATCCAGAAGTGTCCATTTTTCCACTCCTCATGCCTCTGTGATGCTTTTCCTTTTTCCCCCAATAGAACATTGGACAGATGTCAGTTCCTTTTGCCCATCAAGCTTGCTCTAGAGCAGAACCGTGTTTTTAAATCCCCAGCTCTTGCCTCATTATAGGTGTTCAGCCAACGCTTGGAGAAGTGGCTCTCAAGCTTTTCAGACTGAAATTTACAGTCACAAATACATTTTGAGTGCAAGCCAGTAGACACATACAGATGCCTCTCTATAAATTGGATCAAAAGTTTTATGAAAAATTATTTAATCTTACTATATACAATACATGGATATTTCCTAAAGTACACTATTTTATTTCTTTTAAATATTGGTCAGGACTACTAAATTGATTTCAAACTTATTAATGAACTCTAATTTTAAAGTATAGAAGTCACTCACCTGGTAATTGGCTTATTTAAGGTTGTTTCTGTAGAAAAATAGTCTTCCACCAAAGGCATATACAAGTTTTCTTGGGATCTGTTATACTTATTGCTACTTGGTAAGAATTATTACTATGGATGTTCTATCAACTTCCTATCACTTATTGTCCAACTAAGAAGATTTGGGAGTGTCAGTTCCTTCATTATTTCTTCTACTATCTACTCTGTCCTCTACAGTTACTTATATTTAGCCTCTGGTACTTGCAGGTCCCTTATGCTGTCAGTCCTTGGATAAATCCTGAAGAAGAAAGTGGACAGAAACATTAGCCCCACCATTCAGTGGATCTGGGAATTGAGTCATCTAACTTAGACCTAGGATTAGGAGGCCCAAGCTCATGCCTCCCATGTCCTCAGCATTCAAGCAACCCATGAGTTCCAAATGTCCACAGAGCCTACCTCAGTATATCCTTGATCCTCTGGTATTCTTGAGACCTGAGATCTTGCCATGGATCCCAAAGAGTAATTGGTACCTTGGAGGCTCAGGTCCTACCAGCCCTCCTGTCCTTTACACACTCAGCAGACCATTACTTGATGCTCAGTACATTCCAGTCACTGATTACACTGGTGATAGAGAACAAGACCTTCCTGCAGTGTTCTCACTCATGATAACCTTGCTGCTGACTAGGATATGGACCTCCAGGGCCTAACTACCATCAAGGTTAGTTTCCCAAGTAGGCAGATCCTGGGAACCTGGGAAGCCATTCTCTACTCCATCTGGCTGCTTTGGATTATGTCCCTACCTGACTAATTTCTTGTGCTCTGTGGATCAGAAAGCCCAACTGTCCTCTTACTGGGCTCTGCCCACCCAAAGACCCAGAGTACAGATTCAGGCCCTCCCCAAATTTATCCACCTCCCATCAAATTTGTGTTGCAGGGTCTCAGCCAGTCACAGTTCCAAGACCAAGGGACAGGTAATAGAATTTCTATTCCAAATTTTCCTCTCTTCTGGAGGGAGAAAAGCAGAGGAAGGAGTGATTGTCTGAAGGAGCTTCTGGGCCACATGTCTCTCTCCATGAGGAACTGTGGTTAAATACCCTGCTATGGAAAGGAATCTGAGATCTGTGAAGTCAGTTTTTTCTGACCTTAGTTTTCTTAAAGTCTGGTTAAGTGATTAACGTGAAGAGGTGCACAGCAGAATAAGCATAAACTTGAGCCAGACTGCTTGGCCTGGATTCCACTCTGCCACTTGTTCTGTGTCCTTGAGCACCTATTCAACTCTATATGCCTCAGTTTCCTGACCTGTGAAATGAAGAACATTAGTGACTATCTCATAGAGTTGTTATCAGATCAAATGAGTTAAAGAGCTAAAGTGTTTAGAACAGTGCTTGGAAGGGAGAGTGAAAGTGAGAATGGATTATAGAAAGTTCAAGATGAAAGACATCTTAAGGGTCATTTCACATATGAACACATGAAGACTCAGAGAGTGAAGGACCCAGCCCAAGGTTTATCTCACAAAATAAAATGAGGAACACCAGGAATCTATGACCCTTTCCTAGCTGGGATTTTTCCTTCACAATTTTTTGTGTACCTTGGAAGAATTTAATAGATACAATATTAACTTAATTTAATCTGCAAGAGGCAAGGCAAGAGAAAAATATGCTAGAGTTACAGGAAAGAACACAGCCTCTACTGGTTGCTCATACCCTTCCTTATCAGTGATATCCCACACAATAGAGAAGCCAGGATATGTTTGGAGGGCACAGGTGCACTTTTCTGATGTTTCATCTCAAATGTGTTACTAATGGAGAAGGGAAAACACTAATTTAGCACTTGTTCTTCATTGATTAAAATCTTCAGAATAACCTTGTGAGAGAAATACAATTTCAGTTTTACAAATGAAGAAACTGAGACTCACAGGATCATAAAACTTGCCCAATATAAGTCTGTTATTTAAGGTGGTGTTGAGAATTAAACCCATCAAAGTACTCTTTGCTCACTCCAAATCCTTTGTCTTCCATTGACCCACAACTTTGTCTTTTACAAAGTGAGGCTATGTTTTCTCCTTAACCCACATTACTATTCTATCCAGGACAATTTCAGAGGCATTGGGGTGCCATCACTCACTCATTAAATTGATGTAACTTTGTGATTCATCTTGTTGATAAGAAAAGGAGCAACAGAATTTTTTTTGAAGTTTTCCATTTTCTTTACTCAGCGATTTCTGAGTAGCTTATAGACTATCACATCTGGAAACTCTTAAAGATTTGGCAAAATCTAGCTGATGGTATGAGTTATGTCTTTAAGAGTTAGAAACTACTCATGCTGTGAAATAATTTCTTGCATTATAGAATTTTCCAGAAGATGAACTTTAAACAGAAAGCTTACACAATGCATTTGAAACGTAAATTATTTTCCAAAAATATGATTTCCTCACACAACTCTCCAGGAGTATCTCTTAATTCTTCATAAACTTATGAGGAAGCCATATCAACCAAGGACAAATGTGGTCCTCTCGGTTTTCAAGTGAGAAACAGGCATTGCAGATGGAGTGGTGGGTCAGTAGGGAGATGAAAGAATGTAGGTGTTGTCTTTCTGCTCAGGCACTGCTAATTTAGCTATCTTTTTCTGAAGTGATAGGTAAAGATCCAGCGCCCTTGTATATTCAGTTCTATCATGAATTCAGACTAGTCATAGATGCAAGACCTAAAAGGATCAAGGGATGAGGGTTGTGGGCCAAAGGTTAAATCCAGTTCCTCTCATACTTTGAAACCACCTATACCACCTCAATTCAGTCCAGCCTGTATAGAATCTTACTTTTATTTACTTGTCACCACATCCCCATAGATATGCACCATTTTGGAATAGTCAGTTCACACTCAATTAATAAGACTTTTATTTTCCATCTTGTTTCTGCTGTACCCATTTGAAGTGACCTCTCTATGCCTGACACATAAACCCATTTCCCAACACCAGCCTGGCCTCTGCCATGAAGACACTGCTGAGCATCTGCTGTTGCTGAGTGATTTGAGGGCTTTGAGTACTTACAACAATCACCGTGGGCAGGGATGGGGCTGTGTTACACATCACTCTTCTCCTTTTCCTCTCCCCTGAGGGTCACTATCCCTCCCCTAGCTTTTCTCCATCAGTGAGACTGGTCTCTTTCTCCTGTTGACGCTGGAGAGGAAGCCTAGAAAGGAACCACATGAAGGAGGAATTTGAACATTAAATGTGACCACATCAGTGAGAGCAGCTTTATTCCCACAATAAATAAGAATAGCTTCCACTCTCTACTACTGTCAACGATAGCACTGGGTATTGGGCAGCATTATGCTGTGCACATGTTGCCATGGTTATGAGGGGGTGTTGACACAGGCTAGCTGGATATACACCTAACTTCTTCACCCCAGTTTCTTAATCCATACAATAGGACCTGCATCAAAAGGCTATTTAGAGGATTAAATTTATTAATTATATAAAGCAGTGAAAATAATTGTACATTGAAATTTCTCAGAGAAGCAGATCCAAGATAACAACACAGGAGGATGCAGAGCTTCCCCTTCCCATAAACACATTGAATGTGTGTATGTGTGTGTGTGTGTGTGTGTGTGTGTGTGTGTATGTATGTAT
>NW_006441950.1:942651-956390 GCF_000325575.1 Pteropus alecto | reverse complement strand
GAGAGAGAGAGAGAGAGAGAGAGAGAGACTGCATAAGGAAGGTTGGGGAATGGAGAAAGTTCTCCAGGAGCTGAGGGAACTCTCTAGGACTGGAGGAACTGGTGAGCACCACTGTTTATGTCTCCCCTGCAATTGAATAGCTCAGGTAGGGGTTCTATCCAGGTTCTGTGGCCAACTTGCAGGTCTGCTGTAGCATGTCCCAAGCCACCACTTTCAGAGCTAGATCCAGCAGGAACAGGAGGGCATCATAGTTTGTGAACAAGGGAACCCACCACCCAGAGATTGGTCCAGCAGTTATGGAAGGGTGTTCTGCATGCATCCCGTGGGCTATGCATGTATGTGGGGCTCCCTAACCTGGAGAAGGTGTGGAGCTAGCAAAATGCCGTGGTACCCACACATAGGGATGTCTCATCCAGAGAAAGTGAGAAGATAATGGAGCGCTGCTGCATATATGCTTGAAGATATAGCAAAGTGTTGCAGTATCTGAATGAAAGGCTGACCCATACAAAGTGAGTGGGGCACTGCTGTGTGCACACATGGGGCTGCCCTGCCTAGAGAGGATGCAGAACTAGCAAAATTTATGGGATGCAGCGAAAGCAGATATTTCATAGCTATACATGCCTACCTCAAAAAGCTGGAAAAATCCCAAATAAAGTCACTAACTTTATACCTTAAGTAACTAGAAAAAGAAAAACAAATAAAACCCAGTGTAGAAAAAAGAAAATAATAATGACTAGATTAGAAATAAATGAAATAGAGGCTAGAAAAACCATAGAAAAGATCAATGAAACTAAGATCCATTTCTTTGAAAGGATAAATAAAATTGATAAATCTCTAGCAAAACTGAAGAAAACAAGATGGCAATGTATGTGACCACTATGCTCACCACCTCTTACGACCACATCAAAATTACAACGAAACTATAGAACAATCATCACTGGTATCACCTGAGATCTTAAAAGTGGGGACATACATAAGAGGTCACCTCGAGACTAGTCAGACAAGGAAGAGACACAAAACAGGTCAGTTCCACAACTGCATGTGGTGGTAAAGGGTTGGGAGGGTTATCTAGGTTTCAGAACTCTTCCCTCTCCAGGGTTTCAGTTCTGTGAAAAAAAGTCCGCACAACCTCTGGCTATGAAAACCAGAAAAACATGTGGCTGAATGAGACAGAGAGATGTGGGAGTCACAGGCATTCCTCTTAAAGGGCTGAATGTAGACTTACTTAGTGACACACTCACTCTGAGCTTCAGCATGGGGCAGCTGTTGGTGGGGTACCAGTGACATAGAGGGAGAAACTGAGTTGTCTAGTTTCAGAGCAATGGCTGGAGGGGTGGCTTTCTCCCAGACAATAGTCTGGCAGTATCCATTGTCCCTTGATTGAGCCCTCCCACCTCACATCATGTGGACATAGGTGGCCACAATATCTGAGTCTCCATTAATCTGATTAACACAGGTTGCTCTGCCCAAGTGATTCCCTGAGACCCATCTCTTGCAACATGCAGGTCCACCCAAGCTGTCTCCAGTGGCTATTCCATACAAATGGCCTGTCTTGGCTGATGCTACAAACCTTCCTAAAAATTAAAAGGCTTGCAAAATCCAAAGAAGCGGCATCTGGCCTCATCGTGTCCCATATTTCATGCTAAGCAGCCTCAAGCTCAGCACTAGAGGCAGCCAATCTCAGTTCCTAGCTTGATCTCTTGAGGTACCTCTAAGCCCAGCACAGGAGGCAGCCATCTGCAGATTCCTTGACAGCTTATGCCAGGTGGCCCTGGGCAGGGCACAGGCTGTGGCTGAACTTGGTCTGCTCTGACATACCTCCCCAGAGGCTGAGGCTTGCATGCCCAGTGTCTGGCTTTGGTCTCAGCTGGAGCATCACTAGGGCCACATCCAAGGATGACACACCCAAAGGGCAGACTGGGCAGGCACCAGGGCCCTGCTGAAGTGAATCCTGTTCTGTAGGATTGGCCCCTCGCCAGCCAATACTCACAACCAATCAGCCCAAGAATCAATACCTCCCTACTATATGCAAATAGCAACCAAGGCTCAACTACAATAGAAGGGCACACACGACCCACAAAAGGGAGACACCTTGAGCACCTGTCTTAGATGACCAGGGAAGACTGCCACGGGGCTCCACAAGACACTTACTATATAAAGCCACTCTACTAAGACCAGGAGACTTAAGAGCCTTACCTAATATGTAGAAACAAACACAGGTAGAAACAAACATAGGAAGGCAGCCAAAATGCAGAGACAAAGCAACCATGGGAAGACAAAGAAGCGGAAACCATATGAGAGAACAGAACAGAGGTCCAGGAATAATGGAGTCAAGCAAGCTAACAGATGCGGAGTTCAAAACATTGGTTATAAAGATGCTCAATGAATTTATGGGAAATGTAGATGAATTCAGTGAGAACTTTAACAAAGAGATAAAAAAAGAAAAACCATAAAAATGGAGATGCAAAACACAAAAGGGAACCAATTAAAAATGAAGACTACAATATCTGAGATGAAGAGTACATTAGAGAAAATCAACAGATTGAATAAAATAGAGAGCCAAATAAGTGATTTAGAGGATGGTGTAGCAGAGGACACTTAATCAGAACAGCAACAAGAAAAAAGAATCCAAAAATATGAGGATAGTTTAGAGGCCTCTGGGAAAACATCAAGCCTAACAACTTTTGCATTATAGAGGTACCAGAAGGAGCAAGAAATTAAAGATCTATTTAAAGAAAGAATGATGGAAAACTTTCCCTCACTTGGTGAAGAAAGTAAACATACACGCCCAGCAAGCTCAGAGAAACCCAAAAGAGATGAACCCAAAGAGGTCAACAGTAAGAAACATCATCATTAAAATGCCAAAAGTTAAAGACAAAGAAAGAATCTTAAAATCAGCAAAAGTAAAGCAATTAGTTACCTACAAGGAAACTCCCATGAGACTGTCAACTGATTTCTCAACAAAAACTTTACAGGCCAGAAAGAATGGGCACAAAATATTAAAAGTGATGAAGAGCAAAGACCTACAATCAAGATTACTCTACCCAGTAAAGCTATCATTTAGGTCAAAGGACAGATAGAGAGCTTCCCAGACAAGAAAAAAGTAAAGGACTTTAACACCAAAAAATTTTAAAGGGATTTCTTTAAAAAGAAGAAAAAATATGTATCAAAAATATGAATAATAAGATGGTAATAACTACATTCTATCAACAATTGCTTTTAATGTAAATTGATTAAATGCTCCAATCCGAAGATATAGGGTCGCTGGATGGATGAGAAAATAGGACCCTTACATATGTTGCCTGCAAGATAGTCACTTCAAATTGAAAGACACACACAGACTGAAAGAAAGGGGCTGGAAAAGCTATTTCATAAAAATAGAAAAAAAAAAATCTGGAGTAGCAATACTTATACAAGACAAAATAGACTTAAAAACAAAGTTTATAACAAGAGATAAAGAAGGACCTAATAATCCACTTCTAGGCATTTATCTGAAGAAACAAAACACTAATTCAAAAAAACATGCATTCATATGTTTATTGCAGCATTATTTACAATGGTCAAGATACCAAATCAACCTGTGTTCATCTATATAAGAATGTATAAAGAAGATGTAGTATTTACATACAATAAAATATTTCTCAGCCATAAAAAAGAATGAAATCTTGCCATCTATGATGACATAGATGAACCTAGAGGGTATTGTGCTACATAAAATAAGTCAGAGAGAGAAAGAAAAATACTATATATTTTTGCTTATATGTGGAATCTGAAAAACAAAAGTAAATGAACAAACAAAACAGAAGGATATCTCACAGAAAACATTTTCATGTGGCCAAATGGGAGGACAGTTGGGGTGATGTGTAAAAATGGGGAAGGGATTAAGCACAAGTTGGTATAAAATTGTCACAGTGATATAAAGTACAGTATAGAGAATGTAGTCAATAATATTGTAATAACTATGTATGGTGTCAGATGAGTACTATATTACAGAGGTGATCAATTTATAAGTTATATATATGTCTAATCACTATGTTGTACACCTGAAACTAATATAATATTGTACATCAACTGTAATTAAAAAATAAAACATATTTTTAAAAAGATTCACTCAAACAGTGAAGGAATGAAATACAATAGTAGTTACAAAACAATCACGGGGATGCAGAGTACAGCTTTGGGAATATGGTCAATATCATTGTAGTGTCAGATGGGTGTTAGAATACTTGAGATGATCACTTCATAAATTATACAAATATCTAACTATGGTACTCTATTACTGAGACTAATATAAAATAATAATAAAAGAATGACACAAGAGAAAAAAGAAAATATTTTATTTTTATATATTTTAGGACATTTTTGTTTCTTATTAGTGTTCTGAAATTTATTGTCGATATTACTTTATTTCTCATTCTAAATAAATAAATATTTCTTTGAAAAGACTCATTAAGAAAAAAAGAGAGCACAAATCAATAAAATCAGAAATAAAAGAAGAGTGATTACAAATGACATCAGACATACAAAGCATTATTAAAGAATACTATGAACAATTCTGTGCCAACAATTTGGCCAAGCTAGAAGTGGTGGATAAATTTCTAGAAACATGCAACTTTCTAAGATTAAACCAGGAAAAAAAACCCAAAGAATCTGAACAGATTACTAGCAATGAAATTAAAGCAGTAATTAAAAAACTCTCAACAAAAAAAAGATCAAGACCAGATGTTATTACAGGTATATTCTACGATATGTTTAAAGAAAAAAAGTTAATATCTATTCTCGAACTACTTCAAAAAAGTGAAGATAAAGAAACTATCAAACTCATTCTATGAGGCCAGCATTAACCTGATACCAAAACCAGACAAAGATATCATTTTAATAAGATATTTACAGGTCAATATGATGAACATAGATGTAAAAATTCTCAATGAAATACTAGTAAACAAAATTCAACAATACATTAAAAGGTTTACACTCCATGATCAAGTGGGATTTGTACCAGAGATGCAAGCATGTTTCAACATCCACAAAATAAGTAATATGATTCATCACATCAACAAAACCAATGATAAAAATTATATTATCATATCAATAGATACAGAAAAAGCACTCTACAAAATTCAACTTTCATTTATGATAAATACTCTCAAAAAAGTGGTTGTAGAAGGAACTTGCTTCAACATAATAAAGTCTGTATTTGATAAGCACATCACTAACATCATACTCAATGGTGAAAACTAAAAAGTTTTCCTTAGAAGTGAGGAACAAGACAGGGGTGCCCACTATCACCACTATTATTCAATATATTATTGGAAGCTTTAGTCTCAGCAATCAGATGGGAAAAATAAATAAAAGACATTCAAATAGGAAAAGAAGATGTAAAACTGTCACTATTTACAGATGACATGATACAATATATAGTAAACACTAAAGAACACACCTAAAATTAATAATTCATAAATGAATTCAATGAACTAGCAGGATACAAATTAATATACAGAAATCCATTACATTTCTATACGCTAATAATGAACTATCAGAAAGAAAATTTAAGAAAACAATTCAATTTAAAATAGCATCAATCACCTACATATACAAAGCAATTAATAAACAACATAAAAGGAGAGATCAACAGCTGTACATTCATAGTAGGATATTTTAACACCCCAGTGACAACAATAGACAGATCTTCCAGACAGAAATTCAACAAGAAAACAGCAGTCTTAAATGACACACTAAATAAGATGGATTTAATTAATATTTTTAGAGCGTTTCACCCCAAAGCAGCAGAATACACATACTCCTCAAGTGCACATGGAACATTTTGCTAGATAGACCACAAAACAAATCTTAATAAATTTAAGAAAATTGAAATAATATCAAACGTCTTCTCCAATCACAATGGTATGAAATTAAAAGTCAACAAGAAAAAAAATGAAAACTACACAAACACATAAAGCCTACTAACATGCTACTAAATAACATACTGTTAAACAATGAATGGGTCAATAATACGATCAAAGAATAAATCAAAAGATATTTAGAGACAAATGAAAATGAAAACACAATGACTCAAAATCTATGGGACACAACAAAAGCAATACTTAAGAGGGAAATTTATAGTAATGCAAGCTTACCTCAAGAAACAAGAAAAATCTGAAACAAATAATCCAACTTGACACTTCAAAGAACAAGAAAAAGAACAGTAAACAAAACCCAAAGTGAGTAGATGGAAGGAAATAATATCAGAGCAAAAATAAACAAGAGTCTAGAAAAACAATACCAAAATAATCAATGAAACCAAGAGCTGGTTCTTTGAAAGGATAAACGAAATTGATAAACCTTTAACGAAACTCATCAAGAAAAAAGAGAGATAATTCGCATAAATAAAATAAAAAATAAGTAACTACAATTTTCACAGAAATATGAAGAATTGTAAGACTATGAGAAATTATATGCTAACAAATTGGACAATAGATGAAATGGATACATTCCTAGAAACATACAATCTGTCTAGACTGAGTCAAGAAGAAACAAAATCTGAAAAGACTGATTACCACCAACAAAATCAAATCGGTAATCAAAAAACTTCCAAAAAACAAAAGTCCTGGACCAGATGGCTTCATAGTTGAATTTCACAAAGCATTCAAGGAAGAATTAACACCTATTCTGCTCAAACTATTCCAAAATATTCAAGGGGAGAGAAGGCTACAAACTCTTTTTATGAGGCCAGCATTATCCTGATCCCCAAACCAATAAAGATATTACAAAAAAAAACTATAGACCAATATCCCTAATGAACATTAATGCAAAACATTAGTAATTAGAATTCAGCAATACATTTCAAAAAATCATATCTATGATTAAGTTGATTTATTCCTGGGATGCAAGGCTGGTTTAATATTCGCAAATAAATTAATATGATACATCACATATTAGTAATTAGAATTCAGCAAAATATTAGTAATTAGAATTCAGCAACACATTTCAAAAAATCATATCCATGATTAAGTTGATTTATTCCTGGGATGCAAGACTGGTTTAATATTTGCAAATAAATTAATATGATACATCACATTAACAAGTTGAAAGATGTCATATAATCCAATCAATAGATGCAGAAAAACTTTTGACAAAATTCAGCATCCATTTATGATATGAGAATAGAGAGAACATAGTTCAACATTATAAAGGACATTTATGACAAACCTACAGCTAACATTATACTCAATGGGGAAAAGCTAAACATGTTTTCCTTAAGATCAGGAATGAGACAAAGATTCCATTTTCACCACTTCTATTCGACATAGTATTGGAAGTCCTAGCACAGCAATTAGACAAGAAAAATAAATAAAAGGCATCCAAACTGGAAAAGAAGAAGTAAAACTGTCATTATTTGCAGATGATATGACACTATATATAGAGAATCCTAAAGATTCCACCAAAAAACTATTAGAACTGATAAATGAATTCAATAATGTAGCAAGATACAAAATTAATATTTAAAAGTCAGTTGTATTTTTATATGCCAATGATGAGGTAGCAGAAAGTGAAATTTAAAAAAAAAATCCCATTTCTAATTGCATGAAAAACAATAAAATACCTAGGAATAAAATTAACCAAAGACTTATTCTTGGAAAATTATGTCATTGAAAAAAAATTGAAGAAGATTTAAATAAAAGGATGCATATACTATGCTCATGGGTAGGAAGAATCAACATCATTAAAATGGTCATACTACCCAAAGCAATCTATAGATTCAAGGCAATCTCTATCAAAATACCAATGGCATTTTTTTCACTGAAATACAACAAATAATCTTAAAATTTATATAGAACCATAAAATACTCTGAAGAACAAACTTAGAGGTATCACACTACCTGATACCAAACTATACTACAAGTCTATAGTAATCATAACAGCACGGTACTGGCATAAAAACAGATATATATATCCACGGAACAGAATACAGAGCACAGAAATAAATCCATGCCTATATGGTCATTTACCTGTGGCAAAGGCTTCAAGAATATAAAATGGGGTAAGGACAGTCTCTTTTACAAATGGTGATGGGAAAACTAGGCAGATACTTGCAAAAAGGTGAAACTGGATCACTTTCTCATACCATATACAATAATAAACTCAAAATGGATGAAAAACTTAAATGTGAGACCCAATACCATAAAACTTCTAGAAAAAAACATAGGCAGTAAACTCTCTGATATTGCTATTAGTAATTTTTTGTCTGATATATCTCCTTGGGCAAGAGAAACAAAAGAAAAAATAAACAAATGGGACTTCATCAAACAGAAATCATCAACAAAATGAAAAACAACCTACTGAATGAGAGAACATATTTGCAAATGCAATATCTGATGAGGGGTTGATATCTAAAACATATTAAAAACTCATACAATTCAATAACAAAATAATATACAATCCAATAAAAAGATGGGCATAGGAGATACAGAGACATTTCTCTAAAGAAGATATACAGATGGCAAGAGACACACGAAAAAATGCTCAATATCACTAATCGACAGGGAAATGTAAATCAAAACCACGATGAGATACTATATCACAACAATTAGAATGGTCATTATCAATAAGTCAACAAAGAACAAGTATTGGCAAAGATACGGAGAAAAGGGAACTCTCATGCACTATTGACGGGATTGCAAATTGGTGCTGCCACTATGAAAAGTAGTATGGAGATTTCTTAAAAGATTAAAAATACATCTACCATTTAATCCAGTAATTCCATTTCTGGATATTTATCTAAAGAAAATGAAAACACTAATTCAAAATGATATATGGATCCCTATGTTTATTGCAGCATTATTTACAATAGCCAAAATATGGAAGAAACATAGGTGTCCATCAGTAGATGAATACATATAGAATTGAGAAGTGGTGTATATTTACATTCACACACATATATAGTGTATATTATATATTATATATGTAATGGAATATAATGCAGAAATAAAATAGAATGAAATGTTGCCATTTGTAACAACATGGATGAACTTATAGAGTGTTATGCTAAGTGAAATGTCAGACAAAGGCAAATATGGTTTCACTTACATGTAGAATCTAAAAAGAACACAACATAAACAAAAAACAGACTCAGAAACAGAGATCAAATGGATGATTGTCAGAGGGGAGGCAATTGGTGGGATGTGTGAAAAAGGTGAAGGGGACTATAGTCAATAAATACTACAATAAATTTTCACAGTGACAGATGACTACTTGAATTAGTGTGGTGATCTCATTGTAAGGTATTTAAACGTTGAATCACTATAATCGTACATCTGAAACTAATGTAATATTATAAACTAACTATATTTAAATTAAAAATAAATAAATAACAAATAAAAAAAGTTAAAAAGGAAATTGCTCAGTGAGTGTTACTTCCTACTTTTTTCCTTCTCATTTCCTTCTCATTTACCTACAAGAAAGCTGAGGCTAAGAGAGCTTAAGTAATGTGCCTGAGATTACACAACTAATAAGAGAAAGAGTGAGGATTTGAAGCCAGGCTTGTCTGGCTCATGTCCATGGTCTCTATTAACTTTCTTTTATCTGCTCACTCCATATGACCCATTACTTCTTTTTTGTGCTCTTCCTTGCCCTTTTGTGAAGAACAATCTGTAGCTTCATGGCCATTTGAATCCAGGGCAGTCTTTCCAGTAGCCTGCCTGTGCTCAGGGATTGGCAGCTAACTTTTAAGTAATAAAGTGGGAGATATTATTCACGTCGGGTTCCTGAGTCCAGGGTGGAGGCAGGATGACTCAGGTTCTGAGAGGATGTTTGATGTGATTTGAATCTTCTCAAACTTACAGACTTGTTTTATTATCTAACGTGTAGTCTATCCTGAAAACGTTCCATGTGCACTTGAAAAGAGTGTATATATTGCTGCTTTTGAATGAAATGCCCTAAAAACACCAATTAAGTCCATCTGGTCTACTGTGTCATTAAAGGCTACTGTTTATTTATTTTATGTCTGGATGATCTGTCCATTGATGTTAATGGATGCTAATGTCTCCTACAATTATTATATAATTGTCAATCTCTTCCTTTATGTCTGTCAATATTTGCTTTATATACTTAACTGCTCCTGCTTTGGTTGTGTAGATATTTACTATAATCATATCTTCTTGTTGAACTGATCCCTTTATCATTATGGAATGCCCTATTTTTGCCTTTTATATTCTTTGTTTTAAAGTCTATTTTGTTCGATACCCCAGATTTTTTTCATTCCTATTTTATGAAATATCTTTTTCTATCTCTTTAAGTCTGTGTGTATCTTTTGATCTAAAGTGAGTCTCTTCTAGGTAGCATATGTATGAGTCTTATTTATTCATTCAGCCACTCTGTGTCTTTTGATTGGAACATTTCATCCAGTTACATTAAAGTAATTATTGATAGGTATATAATTATTGCTATTTTATTAAATGTCTTCTAATTGTTTTTATGGTTCTTCTTTGTTCCTTTCTTATTCTCTTGCTCTCTTTTATTTGTATCTTGATGACTTTCTGTAGTATTAGTTTAGATTTTTCCTCTTTATTTCTTGTATATATCATAGATTTTTAATTTTTGGTTACTATGTGCTTCATATATATGAAGCTATATTTATAGTTGTCTATTTCAAGTTGATGGTCACTTAAATTAGAGCATATTCTAAAATAACTACAATTTTTACTCACTTCCTCCACATTTATGTTTTTGTCATTTTTTACTTTTTTGTGTGTATATTTGTATATTTCTTAATTGATTGTTCTAGTTACAAATAAACTTCCTACTTTTGTCTTTTAACATTTGAACTAGCTTTATAATTTGCTGATCCACTGCTTTTACTGTTTGCCTTTGTCAGTGAGATTTTTTCTTTCTTGTATATTTTTATTCATTTTTTTAAATCTTTTCTTTTTTACTTAAAGATGTCTCTTTAACATTTCTTTTAATACTGATTTAGTGCTGATCAACTCTTTTAGCTTTTTTTTGCCTAGTAAACTCTTTATCTCTCCTTAGATTCTAAATGAGGGCTTTACTGGGCAGAGTAATTTTGGTTGTAAGTTTTCGCCTTTCTTCGCTTTGATTATTTCATATGGTTCCCTTCCAGCCTGCAAAGTTTCTTTTGAAAGATCAACTGATAATCTTGTGGGACCTCCCTTATAAGTAACTAAGTGCTTTTCTCTTATTACTTTTAAGATTCTCTGTTTGTCTTTAACTTCTGACATTTTAAGTATAATGGGGACCTCTTTCAGTTCATCTTTTTTGTGACTTTCTGCACTTCCTGGACGTGGATGTTTATTTCTTTTACCAGGTTAGGAAAGCTTTTAGTCATTATTTCTTCAAATAGGTTTCATGCACTTTCTCTCTTAACCTACTGGTAGCCCTATGATGCAAATGTTGGTATGTTTAATTTTGTCTAAAAGTCACTTAAAATACCCTCATTTAAATTTTTAAAAAATTTTTCTGTTCTAATTGGGTGTTTTCTGCCACCTTTTCTTTCAAATCACTAATTTGATCCTCTGCTTTATTTAATCTACTGTTGATTCTCTCTAGTGCATTCTTGATTTCAGGTATTATATTCTTCAGTTCTGATTAGTTCTTTTTTATGTTTTCTATCTTTTCAAAAAATATTTTTCTGTCTCTTTGATGAAGTTTTCATTGAGTTAATTTATTCTTCCAGGTTCATCCTTACAACCAGTGTTTTGAGCTCTGTATCTTGTAGATTGC
Organism: Pteropus alecto; assembly: GCF_000325575.1. Taxonomy (NCBI): domain Eukaryota; kingdom Metazoa; phylum Chordata; class Mammalia; order Chiroptera; family Pteropodidae; genus Pteropus; species Pteropus alecto. Next base: position 944,651 of record NW_006441950.1, on the reverse strand, counting down.
TTGTCTCTAATTTTTTTAGTTCTTTAGTTCTTTCTTTCTTTTTTTTTTTTTTTTTTTTGAGTTTTGTCCTGTTTTTTCATTTGGGAGAAGTTTTTCTTTGTCTCCTCATTTTGGTTAACTTTCTGTGCTTGTCTTTTCATATTAGGTAGATATGCTACATTTCCTGATTTTGACAGAATGACCTTATATAGAAGGCATCCTGTAGGTGCATCGGCACAGTACCTCTGGTCACTTGAGCTGGGTGCTACAGGGTTTTCCCCTGTGTGAGTTGTGTCTGCCCTCCTTTTGTAGTTGGGCATCAATTGCTGCTGACATATCCATGGGTGGGGTTGACTCTAAGGCTGACTGACTCTGAGGGCTGGCCATGACTGCAGCAGACAAGCTGTTGTACATAGGCTGACATCAATGAGCAAAGTTTTCCTTAACAGGGCTGTGGTGGCAGCAAAGGCTGCTCTTAGGGTGTGTCTATTGTGGAGGTGGTAGCTGGCCATGGAGTATATTTGGTCTGAAGCTTCTTGGTGTAGACCAAGTTCAATGGCAGTTGTACTGGGTTTCAGGCCACTTGGTAGATGCTAAAAGTGATCTGCAGTTGGTTGTCACTTGTGTTAAGCTTTTATGCACTTGAGAGAGGCTTCACATTATGAAGCAAGGGTGGCTGCCTCTTCTGACAGGCTTAGAGTCTTCAGTAGGCACTAAGAATATTGCTGAGGCCAGCTATCACTTGTGCCAGTTTTGTGACTGCATCGTTGGAGCAATATTACAGGACAAGACTTATATCAGGCTTAGGGCCACCTGATGAGCATGATGATGCAAATTGAGATTGGTAGCCTTTTGTGCTGGGTTTGGAGCTACTTTTCAGGAACTAAACTACACACTGAGGTCAGCCAGCTTGTTTGGAATTAGTGGCTTTTTGAGAAATACTGTAGCATAAGCTTTGGATGGCCACCACTTGTGTAAAATTTGTGGTCCTTTGAGCGAGTCTGGAATGTCACCACTCGTGAGGTTTGCAGATTTTGGAGAAAGTCCACAGCATTAGTTAAAGCTAGTGCTTGTGTGGAGGAGCCAGTGGAAGAGGCTTATGCTAGACAATCAAGTTGAGTGGGGTGGGAGTGTCAGGAAATCACCAGGGCAGGGGGAGCAGTGTTAGCCAGGTTAATGGAAAGCACAAATTTGGAATTTACCTGTGCCAGGCCAGCTGAGTGGAAGGGGAACTCAACAAGGGAATTTTCTCACCTGCCAGTGCTTTCATCCCCAAAGAAAGTTGCGCTGATCTCTTTCCATCCAGCCCTCATGTTCATGCTGAAGTTAGTCAATTTAATTCTTCCTCATATGTCCCTAGCGCTTTTCGAGCTATTGCCCTGTGCCAGAGCTGGGAACAAGTGAATTTGTGCACAAGTGAGTCTGTTCCTCAGTCTCTAGCAGTCCTTCGTCTTTCTTGGAAGTGTTGTGTCCAGAATAACCAGACCCAACTTGAGTGCTCTTAACCAGGAGACAGTTTATTAGCCGGCGGCTGTCCTTGCAAAGGAGCAGCCTCGAAATGCCAAGATACAAGGTTTTTAAGCCCCAAATCCCATTCCTCATTCTGTCTTAAACACAAAGGTCCATCTTTCTCCTATTCACTACCTGTCAACCCACTAGTCAGGTGTGCAAGCGGGAAGTACAGAAGCAGAAAGCTTGTGTTAGAATGTTATGTTCCTATGGGTGATTGCCTATGTTCCCATGGACAATAGCCAGTGTTCCCATGGGCGATGGCCAAACAGTAATTTTCAGCTTATATACAATTGATTATTTTTCATGCCACGCAAGCAAGCAGGGTTACACAGGCTAAAATTGGCAGTTAGCGTATGAGCTCATTGTTACAAGTTTCATGATTAACAGAATGTGGTTAGGGGTTCCAGAAACTAGGCCTAAGTTATAGACTTCCTTTGTCCAGTTTCAGGTTTTAATTATTCTTTAACCCTTTCACATTTCAGCGGGCTATTACACCATGATAGGTTGGG
>NW_006441950.1:922297-937045 GCF_000325575.1 Pteropus alecto | reverse complement strand
AAGCAGGGTTACACAGGCTAAAATTGGCAGTTAGCGTATGAGCTCATTGTTACAAGTTTCATGATTAACAGAATGTGGTTAGGGGTTCCAGAAACTAGGCCTAAGTTATAGACTTCCTTTGTCCAGTTTCAGGTTTTAATTATTTTTTAACCCTTTCACATTTTAGCAGGCCATTACAGAAGTAAATCCCTGCTTGTTTTCATAACCAAATGTTATGGGGATTCCTCTTCCTGGCACTACTGCTTCAGATTGAGAAGCCCAGTATGGGATGGAACTCTTCACTTTTCAGGGGCAATCTCTCCAGCTGAGCTATTTCTTCTGAGATATTTCTTAATTATGAAATATGGGTGTAGGACCTGCCCAATCTGCATCTCCGCCACTTTTACCAGTCTCGACGCGGCTTCTTTTTTACATCCTTAGTTATAGAATTTCTGTTCATCTAGTCTTCAGGAGGTTTTCAGTGATAGTGTTCTATAATTTAGTTTTAATTTTGATGTGATCATGGGAAAGGTTTGCTTGGAATCTACCTACTCTTCCATCATGACTGGAAGTCATCTGTTCATTTATTAAATTTTGTTTTCGCTTTGTTCCTTGGATGAGATAATTTGTATTGATTGTGTTTTAGTTAACTCTTTTATTCTTTCCAATGTATTAAAAATATTTAGTATTTTATTTTTTTTAAATTTCAGATATGTTGCTGCTCAGTTCTAAAATTTTCTTTTTTAAAATTAATTTTCCTTTGCCTGCTTTAAGTCCTTGAACATATTTGCAGGAGCTGGTTTCAAGTTCTAGCCTAGAAGTGTGTGTGTGAGTGTGTGTTTGTGTGTGTGTGTGTGTGTGTGTTTTATTTCATGATGGACACTGTAGACGATACATTGCAGGAATTCTGGATTATGTTGTATTTCTTTAACAGGTATTAAAACTTCATTCTGGCAGGTAGTTAAATTTTTTGCTTTCTTTCATGATTTTGTCAGGATTTTTTTTCTTTACACAAGTTGTATATTGCAATTTTGTCCTTAATTTTGCTCATGGCCCTTTCTGGGATATATTCCTTGCTCCTGAGTCCTCATTTAAATGCCCATCATGGCCATTGCAGTCTCTCCCCTCTGGCTGTGCCTAAAACCCTACATCTCCTAGCCCTTGTTGCCCTATCAGCCCTTTAGATCCACAGCAGCTGCTCACTCTTGAGGCCTTATGGAATTTTGTCTTGTACCAAGTATAATCTAGCCCTGACCAAAGACACAGGGTCAACCTCTGCAGAGACCTTTGGGCCGTTCCTCAGTAGCAGCCTGTCCTGTGTATCCCAGATCATTTATCAGCCATTCCCAAGCCTCTTCAGTGTAACAAGATGCTATGTTCTCTTTGTGCTCATTTTCCTGCATCACAACCCAGAAAGTACCCCCAGGTAGATAGTCATGGTGAAAGTGTGGCTCACTGCACATTCCACTTTTTAAAAGTAAAAGTCCTGCACAGACTACTGTTCAGCAGTTCATGCATTTTGCGCAATTTTGTGGTTTTTTACTGCATTTTCAGCTGGTAACAATGACGCAGTCAAGGCTGACAGTGTCAGGCCTGAGTTTTTAACCATAAAGCTACACTGTCTTTCAAGTCTTTCTTACAGTCCAATGTACTCTTTGTTTCCTGCTGGAAACATCATGTCTGCCTTCCTCCAACCATACTTCAAGCCTCAGCCTAAGACCTGCCTTCTCCATGAAGATTTCACTCATTACCCAAGGCTACAGCATGGCTCCACCGTTTGACCTCCAACTATTTCTTGTCCAAGCAGCGCATCCAGCACTGGATCATATGCTGGGAAGCAGAATGGTGTAGTGGCTGTCTACATGTGTGCCTGGATTCTAAGCCTACCTCTACCTGGAATGTCTTTGAGATCTTGGTTGATTACCACATTGCTCTGAAATGATAGTAATATCTACCTCACAGGATTATTTAGGGAATTAAACAGATTAATTTTTGTAAAATACTTAGAACAGTACAGAATACTTTCTCAATAAATGTTAGCTGTTATCATTTATGTTGCCTGAATTTTCCCATTCAAATTTATCCATTTTTATTCAGTTTTTAAAATAACATTTTTATTATAGAAAATTTTAGATTTATGGAAAAATTGTGAAAATAGTACAGGAAGTTCTCTATAGAGATCTTACATTTCTGTGGTCCATTTGTTACAATTAATGAACCAATATTGATACATTAAGTCTATACTTTAGTCAAATTTCCTTAGTTTTTAAATAATGTCCTTTTTCTATGCCAGTATCCCAATCAGGATGCCCCATTATATTTAGTCTTTATGTTTCCTTAGCCTTCCCTTGGCTGTGATAGTTTCTTATACTTTCTTTGTTTTCGATGACATTAACAGTTTGCGGAGTACTGGTCAGGTGTTTTGTAGAATGTTCTTCAGCTGGGTTTGTTTGATGTTTTTTCTCATGATAAGATTAAGGTAATGGGGTTTGGGGAGGAAAATCCCAGAGGTAAATTGCCGTTCTTGTCACATCATATCAAGGGTACATGATATCATCATGACTTGTCACCTGAGAAAGTATTTATCTGGTTTTATTTAATGTTTTTTTTAATGGACCTTGCCCCGGCCTTTCCTCCAATCAACAAAAGCAGAAATTTCTTGAAAGTAGGGAATGTGCTAATTCTTCCTTATGACTAACATAGTGCTATGCACATTCAGTAAATATCTTTTACACTAATTAATAAGAATGCAGTGGGCAATTTCATTCTATAGAAGAGGAGAAGAGAGTCTGTAACTGACATCTGTCTCATAGTGAATGGCCAGTAGAATGGCCAGTGTTCTCAAGTGTCTTACATCTACTGAGTTAAAGTTTATTAAGTTGTGTTTTCTAACCCTCGAGGTCCAAGATCAAATCTGCCAGTGACTATCTCCAGCTCTGACTTTAACCTGATCTCAAAAGATAGTTACTGTTGGGTTTAAGGAAAAAAGAGGAAGGTTAAAATTAATAGGAGCTCATAAAAGTCTGAAACACTATTCTGTGTCATAGGACATTGCTAGAATATCCCTTGTAAATATTTGAAATTTCCGTAATTCTATCTTGAAAATATCTCTCTATTGGCAGTTTTTTTCCCAATTAATTATCTACTTTAGTGAATTCTCAAAATTACTTTAATGTCTGCCTTTCCTTGCCCTTTCTATGAGGGAAATAAGAGCTGGAAACAATTATTAAATACCTGGAAAATTTCCACTGGAATTTGTGCCCTTAAAGCAACTAATCACATTTGAATAGCTTCATCATAGTGAAATTTTGCTTCATGATCATGCATTTTAAAAAGTCCAGCCAGAGGCCCTTAAAGTAGTTCTATAACCACATAATGGTCTTCTGCGCATGAAATTACAAAAAATGTGTTACAGAAAATGTTCGAGAGAAGTTGCTCCACTGTTACAAAATTAATCTTATCCACAAATAAGTTTATATCTTCAGTATTTTAACCCTTTTGTATTCTTTTATTATGATTGCAAAAAAGTTTGTGGGATTGTTTTATTTAGAAAACGCTTAAGAATTATTTCTACTCACTGATTATTTCTGTCCTTAACCTTGCAAAATAACCCAACGTAACCATCCATAACCATTCCCTTAAAAATAGAAGAGATTTGTATTAAGACATGTGATGAATTCTAGTAGAACAAAAACCCATTTGCTATCTTGTCAACAGTTTCCACTATTTTGTGAAGCATACAAAGTGGCAGAAGAGTACATAGTGATGTCTGAAAGACTCTGATTCTATGAATTCCTTTCCCTATAGATCCCTGGGAGTGGTTCTGATAGGTAGGAAAGCTTCTTGTCTTTGGAATTTTTTGTTCTTCTGGGTCTCATTATCTAAATGAACTATTTCAAGATAATAAATGCCACTCAAATGCCCTTCAAGAAGAGGAAGAAATCAAAGACATCCAAATTGGGAATGAAGAAGTCAAATTGTCACTGTTTGTAGAAGACATGATTCTCTATATAGAAAACTCTAAAGACTCCACATGCGAAAGAATGAAACTAGACAGCTATCTGTCACTATACACCAAAATTAACTCAAAATGAATCAAAGACCTAAATATAAGACCTGAAAAAAAAAACTATTAGAAACAATAAACGAATACAGTAAAGTTGCAGGATACAAAGTCAGTGTAAAAGAATCCATAGCATTCCATACACTAACAATAAATATTTGGAAAAATAAATTTAAAAAAAAAATTCTTTTTGCAATTGCAACTAAACGAATAAAATACCTGGGAATAAACTTAATAAAGTATGTAAAGGACCTGTACACTGAAAACTGTAAGACATTATTTAAAAAAAAAAAATAAGAAGACACAAATAAATAGAAAGATATTCTGTGTTCATGGATTAGAAGAATCAACACAGTTAAAATGATCATATTACCCAAAGCAATATACAGATTTAGTGCAATAGTCATCAAAATTTCAATGGCATTTTTTAAATAAATAGAACAAAAAATCATCAGGTTTGTGTGGAATCACAAAAGACCTCGAATAGCTAAATCCATCTTAAGAAAAAAGAACAAGACCAGACGTATCACACTGCCTGATTGCAAATTATAATATAAAGCAACAATAATAGAAACATTATGGTATTGGCAGAAAAACAGACACACAGACCAATGGAACCGAATTGAGAGCCCAGGAATAAATCCCCATAAATATAGGCAAATAATATTCATCAAAGGAGCCAGAAACATACAATAAAGAAAAGAAAGCCTCTCCAATAAATGATCCTGGAAAAATTGGAAGACCATATGCAAAAGAAGGAAACTAGACTGTTATCTGTCACTGTACACCAAAATTAACTCAAAACAGATCAAAGTCCTGAATATAAGACCTGAAACAATAAATTGTATAGAAGAAAACATAGGTACTAAACTCATGGACCTTGGATTTAGAGATTGTATTAATTTGACCTCAAAGGCAAGAGAAGTAAAAACAAAAATAAATGAATGAGATTGTATCAAACTAAAAGGATTTTGTATAGCAAAAGAAAACACCAACAAAACAAAGAGGCAGCCAGCTGAATGGGAGAAGATATTTACAAACAATGCTTTCGATAAGGGATTAATATCCAAAATATATAAAGAACTCATCAACTCAACAACAACAAAACAAAAAACAAAAAATCCAGTTTGAAAGTGGGCAGAGGACCTGAACAGACACTTCTCCCAAGAAGACATAACAATAGCCAACAAACATATGAGAAGATTCTCAACTTCACTAGCCGTTAGGGAAATACAAGTCAAAACCACAATGAGATACCACCTCACATCTATAAGAATGGCTATCATCAACAAGACAAGTAACAACAAGTGTTGGAGAGGTTGTGGGAAAAAAGGAACCCTCATACACTGCTGGTGGGAATGTAAATTGTTACAGCCACTATGGAAAAGGTTCCTCAAAAAATTAAAAATAGAATTATTATCTGACCCAGCAATCCCTTTCCTGGGTATCTACCCCCAAAATTCAAAAACATTTATCCATAATATATGTACCCTGATGTTTATTACAGCATTCTTCATAGTGGCCAAGACATAGAAACAACTGAAATGCCCTTTGATAGATGATTGGGTAAAGAAGCTGTGGTACATATATGCAATGGAATATTACTCAGCCATAAGAAAAGATGAAATACTGCCATTTGTGACAACATGGATAGATTTTGAGATAATCATGCTAAGCAAAATAAGACAGAAAAAGTTGAGAAATTATATGATTTCACTCGTATATGGGATATAAAAACTGAAAGTAACAAGAAACAAACAAGACAGACAAACAGAAACTCATGAACACAGACAACATTTTAGTTACTAGAGAAAAAGAGAAGAAGGGGGAGGTAAATAAGCATAAAGAGGGTCAAACATAAGGTGATGGAAGGAAATTTAACTTCGAGTTGTGAACACATAATGCAATATACATATGACGTATTATTGAATTGTACACTTGAAACCTATACAATTTTACTAACCAAGGTCACTCCAATAAATTTAATTTTAAAAATATGGCAACAAATAGAATGTTTAGTTTTATTTTGTTTCACAAACTCATTATAGAGAAAAATGTATTACATATAAGAAAATGCTCTTCAGAGAGAAAAGAAATCTCTAGAGAGAAACTCATGAACAGAAAGGGTGATGGATCAGCAAACCCAATTTACTAATTTTTCAGCTCATCTCAAGCCCTTACTTCTACCCTTCCCCTAGGTTCACTCGTGAACCTAAATATTTTCCTTTAGTCTGAACTAATAAATTTCATAAATAAAATGTAATAAAAAGTAAAAGATGGAAGAAAAAACATGAAAAGCAGTGTCCAACTTTTCTGATTTTAAGCAAATTAATATATTTTTTAAGAAAATGATATTGGAGCTGCACAACTCTGTCTGCTTTTTTTATTGTTATGTTTAAAATATCAATTTGAATTCCAACCCCTCTCCGCCCCCTCACTCCCACGCTCAATTTCCTGTCTCCCAGCATTTTGAGTGCTGTCCTGTTTCCCAGGCACCAAGGAACTGGTCTACCTGAATTTCTTACTCCATTCTAATTTTCCATGTCAGAAATTTTTACTGTGTCTGAGATGGGAACTCAGCTTTACACTCATTTTTAATTTCTCTTCCAGAAAAAAAAAAAAAAAAGCTTTCATTGTGCCTATTCTCTCTTTCTGATGAGCCCCAATGAGCAATGTAGCTCTTCTTGGCTCAGTCGATCAACTTTGTCTTGGATGGCTCATTAAGGTGAACCTCATAACAGAGAAAATGAGAGAGAGAGAGATTCAGAGACAGAGAGACAGAGAGACAGAAAGACAGAAAGACAGATAGACAGATAGACAGAGACAGAGACAGAGATGGAAACAGAGACAGACAGACAGAGGCAATTTTTTTTCTGAGAAATTTGAAGGGAAAAGAGAAAAGGCAACTGAAGTGGTAAATTTTTACTCATCGACACATTGTAACCTAATGTGTGTTTCTTAGTAGAAATGTTCATCTTTATCTACACCAGATGAAAATCTGGGCAAGACAAAAACTTAATGACAACTTTTAAGAATGCCTTTGCTTTATAAGTCATTCATGACTCTAAAACTCTGTGATATTATCACAACTACAACTTTAAGCTTACCTAGAAAGGTGGTGGCTTGGTCTGAGGTGCTCGGTACTGGTCATAGTTGCAGGTGGCAGAGTGGCAAGACACAAGGCAACAGGATGTGGTAATGGGTGTAGGGGCAGGCACATTAAACCAGAGAAGTTTCCTGTAACCGAATCATCACTCATTCATCTGGCTGAGATACTAAATCCCCAAATGAGATTCCACACAGAAAAGTTCTGCAAGGCCACATTATTTGGTTGTACCAGAGCATTGCTATGGAGTCTAGAGCCCTAACTATTTGGGCTACTCCTTAACTTCCTTTCTTCATAGAATTATTTTTCCATCCAGGAATTGGCATAATGCAAGAGTAAGAGCTTCAGCATCACCAAAACTTCTTCCAGATGTCTCAGATCCAGGGAGGTGGATGCAACTGCAGTATGTTTCAGTGTATTGCATAGATACAAAGGACATTTAAAAGGAGGAATTAAATACACAAATATCTCAGATGTGTTGCACCCATGTGAGATGACACTGACTGGGAGGTGTCCAGATGAGGGTCTCTTGCTACACACTTGTATTCAAAGAGACTAGTAGATATTTTTAAATTAAACATAAAACTGCTTTTTTTTTTCATTTCAAGAGTGAACAAATAAGGATGGTTTTAATTCAAAGAGCTTTACATAAAACAGTTATCATGTCCTATAATTTGGCTTTTCGGAATTCAATCAAAATTCTTTCCAGGAAGGTAATGGAGCATAAAGGATAAAGAATAAAAATAAAGAACAATTGATGTTGCCCAAAAAACATACAATGCTGTCATGTGTACATAAAAGACAGGTGACCAAGAAGCATAAAATTATGCTTCCTGTAAGCTTCCAAGATGTTTGATCTGCTGGAGTGGTGATTAAGAGATATAAATTATTCACCTACAAAAGTCACCCACAGGGAGGTATTTAGGAGAGCAGATGCAGATCCAGAAGTTTTGCTCTTAAATGAACAGAATTTGTGTTCTTCAGTCCATCATTTGTTTATTTATAATAAATTCTTAGTGAACATGTCAGGCTCCGTAATTGGCAAAATGTTATAATGAATGATACACCTTCTCTGCCTTAGCTTAGAATCGGTGTGACAAGAGCCTTGTGGCAGAAAGAGCCAAAAGAGCCACTAGCCTTGGACGAAATGAGTGAAACAGGCACCCAATTCAAAGCCACCCTGATTCCAGGGTGCCAGCATTCATCACCGCAGAAGGGATTGCCTGTACAACTCAATGAATTGGCAGGAAGCTGCTATTGACTGGACTGAGAAATGCAGAATGTGGAGTGAACCTCTGGGCCTAGAAGAGGTCCAGAAGAGATAACAGAGAACAGGGTGTTCAGAATGAGAATCCACAGAGCAGAATCAGAAGATGGTATGGAATGAATAATGGTTAGTTCTCAGGATCTCAGCTCTTAGCTCTTGAGGTTAGTTGTGAGACTTTCGGCAGTTTAGTTCACTTTTTTGAACCTTAGTTGTTCCATCTATAAAACTGTATAGTCCTAATACCTTCCTCTCAAATTTGTTATGTGAACAAATGAGATCACACATAGAAAACAATTAGCATAGCACCTGGTCCATTATAAAATCTCACTAAGTATTAGTTGTTATTAGTGGAAAGGAGGTTTTCAGCATGAGAACAAAAAGTTAAATACTTTTTTCCCCCAAAGGAACTTTTCATCTGTTAACCTTTAGTCCCAGCAGTCTTCTCTACTGGGGTTGACTGTACCTGTCCCTCATGCAGTAATTCCTTCATCCTCATGCTTTTGTATGACCCAGACTTAGCACCTGTCATATAGACTTATAATTTATTAGTTCACATGTCTGTCTCCTGCCTACACTACACCAAGAACAGCTCCAACCCAGAAATGCAGCTCAACAATATTTGCATTCTTAGTACATATTATGTACTCCCAACACATAGTATGTGTTCAATAAAATGTTTTATGTTTTTTTGAGTAAAATATTTAGTTAGTGAAAAGAAGGTATAAAAGCCATAAAGTTTATTTGGATCATTGAGTAGAAAGAATGGTGTAATAGAAGATATAGAAATAAAAATTCTGTGATATTGAGCATATTCAATTTAAGACCTTAAATATTAACCCAGTTTGGATCATGTAGTCCACAAGACACTATAGGACTTTCTTCTGTTTTGCCGTTTAGTGAATTATTTCATGTATTTTCTCAGTGAGGTTCTATGATAATAGAGATAACAGAAATGTCATAATATTCTGAAACCAAGGAAAACACAGCAGTTTCAGCTTGGCAATGCTGAAATCATTCTGGGATTTGTTTTTTTTTTTTTTTCAGCACATTCTAGTAAATAAGAACCTCTTCAAATTAAAATCTTGGAATAGGATGACAAAACAAGTTTTTAAATCCTGCAAGTAACACAGTAATTCTAATCCAAACAGAGTAGGTAGCAGCGACCTAGATCTCAAACCACTGCTGTCCTCTTGTGGCTGGCACATGGTATGCTTTGGGTTGTCAGATCAATTTAGGCAGAAACTAAAGTTTCAAGGTTCATCCTGCTAATTCTCTAAAAGATGCAACAGAAATTGAGATTATTTTCCTAAAGAACTGATGGTAAATAGGAAATCTTTGTGTAATGCATTGTTAGGGTTGAGTGCTACCTGTAGAGAGTGGGTTATGAAAAGATGGAAGGAGCTATGTCTACAAAGTATGCATTTTGGAATAGAACTTGCCCATTCCCTGGGTCCTAGTAGAACAGTGTTCTATGACTGAAGTGAGAACCACATAGGAGCAAGTAGCTGAACATCCTAGATTCCAAATTCTCCCCCTTCTAAAATTCCTGAATTCAGAACAGTTACTATGTTATGTCATTTCACCATGAATCATAATTTTTGTACTATGAATTCCTTATTTTGAGGTGGATCAAAACAAACTTTTGTCATTTTTGTCATTTATTCTTCAATTAAAAAATATGTGTCAAGCACCTACCACTTACCATATGCCAGTCACTTTCAGAGGAGACAAAGGGCTAAAAAGACAAATATATCCCTGTCCTCTGGAGCTTACATTTTTAAATATCAGATTCTCTCTCTTTCTCTCGCTCTTATATTTCTACCTATCAATGACTCAGTCATGTCCACTTGCATGTCTGTATTTTCATGTGAAAATTAGAGTCTAATTCACTTCAGCTACTACTTAAATCTGCTACCGGAGTTCTCTACATAGATGCCAAGAGTACGTTTCCACCTGGGGCAGATTGAAATCCCATGCCAGGGATAAATGACTTCTACGTGGAAGCCTTCTTAAGTCTCAAAGATTCTCCATTTGGCTCATAAGAGAGAATAGATCCTCTTAGGGGAGAGGGGAGAAGCACTCAGGAGTTCTGGACACTGTGCAAGAAACTCTGTTTTCCCCAAAGTGAAGGAGAGTAGCTGTAGTGCAGAAGAGTCCTATAGACATGGCTAATTTCTTCCCCCGGTGGCAGGTGGAGGGGAGTGTGGAATCTGTGCTCCTGGCTACTTTATGTGGTTCAAGCCCACTGAAGGAGTGAGGAGCTCCCCTCTGGGAACTTTGTTTCTTTCAAAATGTTTTCTTTGCTTTTATTTTCTGATTAGCAAAATAATAAATGTTAGATATGGAACACCTGGAATATGCTATGAGTTTTCTAAAGCATGTAGCCACACACTTGCCTGTAGTGGCTCTGTTGGGACCATGGGGCTGTAGCACAGGTGACCTTAAGCCAAAGGAGCAAGGTTACTCCCATGTCATGCTAACATGACAAGGACAGAACTGACAGAAGTGCTCTTGTCCTCTCTCCCTGTGCTCAGCATGCAGGGACCAGAGTGTGTATTTTTTTTCAGAGCTCTTCATGTTTGATTGCTTATTTTCTCCTTTAGGGATACTCTGGGTATTCATTTAATAACCTTTCAATGTGATGACAATGATTCGGGGAAGTTTGACCAAAGTCCCAGAAGTGTATGTGAAATGGGAGAGAACAGGTGAGATTATTCAACAGAACACATGACTCCCTGTCCATGAGCCCCTGTCTTCAGTCAGAAGCAGATTATCCTAAAGGACAAGCCAGGCTGATCCTGGTCCAAATCTCAACTCTACCATTTAGTTATGTTATCCTGTATGTTCCTCATCTATAAAATTAGTATAATAACATAAACCTCATAGGATGGTCATGAATCTAAGTTAACTTACACAAAGTGTCTGAAACAGTGTCTGGTGCATAGTAAATACTCAATAAATAGTAATAGTTGTGCATATTGCATTTTTGCCTGGAAGAAAATAGAGTCTTTAGGGCAAAACAAAGGGGAAAGAAGAATACCATCCTCATTTTCCAAAAACAAAGTGGCATCTGGGGATACATTAGATTATCCACTAAAATGTGCTGTAAAGTTCAATAAAATTCAATAGGTGATCAATGAGGTTCAATAGGCCTGACTTCTTCCACACACTCAATGCACCAGACCAGATAAAGAAAATAGGTACATTTGTGAACCCATCAAAAATTGTCTTTGTGAGAGAAAAGAAATTCACACAACTTCATCTTGTGGCATAATGGAGAAAGCAGGATTCCTTGACTTGATAGGTATATATGGGGCCTCATAGAGAAATGGGCTCTGTCGTGGTGACTGTCAGATTTGTAGCCTCAGAAGAATATCCATAATATGAAAGGTGTTTGCTCCAGCTATCACAGCAGTCAAACTGCTTGTAACTAATAAGTATTTACAAAAAGTCGTTAGGAAAATGCCTACTTTTATCCTTTCTCTTCTTAATTCACTACTGAGAACACAGATTATTTGTAGAGTGAAGTCAGAGTGTGACATGGTACTACCTCCACCAAAGACTTTCTCAAGGTACAAGAATGTTCATCTTCTACTTCACTGGTCTCTTGGGCATTGTGATATAATAAATCCAGAGATCAAAAATAGATGTGGAGACAACTCCTATCTAGAAAGCTCAACTGATACACAGTAGCTAATTAGACAAGAGTATCTTCAACCATCCTTGACTTAGGTGGCCCTGCTCTTGAAGAATATCCAGGTTTTATGAAGTGAATTATAGATGAACAGCCAAAGAGAGGCCTTACATCATAACTTGCCACTCCTCAAGCCAAGGTGGATTCTGTCCCTCAGGAAGGACAGCAGTTTCCCAGGATTTGGGCTTGTGGAGCCACCTCCAACTTTCCCCCCATATCCACAAAAGGAAGGCACTTTTATGTACCATGAGTATTACTACTACCTATTATGCTCATGTACAAGTTTATTAGATGCTTTTTATTTCTTATTTTAATACTGATCCATCCAGGGAAGGAAGTAGGGGAAACATTATTTTCCCATATGCCGAGGTCTAAAGAGACTGAGAGATCTGTCCAAGTCCATGGAGGTAATGAGTGGATGAGGGTGGTGGTCAAAACCTCTGCCCTGCTTGTCTCTCAGATCCACGAGATTTATATAAAACAGATTGTTGTGGCATGAAAGCATTATGCAAATGGTAAGACTTTTATTGTTAATTAAGTATTTCAAATAAGAGCACTCTGAGAAACATTTTTGGCTGCCCCAAATACCAATAGATGTATGTGGGGTTTTTTTTTTATAGTTTGTTTCTGGCTTCTTTAAGTTTTCCTTAGTTAAGATTTCAGGAAAACATAATTTGCTCCTCAGTTTTCAGAACTCTGTGAGAGTATATAATGAATATCAAAAGCTGGAGAAATGTATCAACAGATTTAAAAAGAAAGATGAGGATGCCATACAAATGGTCACATTCACAACTGTAATCACTCTGTGTGATCCACCCCCAGGCTCCCTTCTCAATCAATCTGGTAAGGGGAGGTAGTGTGAGCAGGGTGAAGGGTCCAGCACAGATACAATGGGGATCTCTCTGCAAATGTTTCTGTATTCATCTGATTATTGCATATAAGGGCTAGAATCTACTATTAAGCTGAATTTGGGGTGGGGTGCAATGTGTTTGAAAGATGCTATTCATAGGCAGTCCCCTTGTGTGGTACCTTGAAGGAAGTCAAGGAGGTGCAGGGAGGAGTGACTCATGGCTTTGGCTTGGGAAGATCTAAAAGACTGATTAGTTATTTTGTCTACACTGTGGAAAGGTTACAATAAGCTGATGTCATTGTGATGAACAATAGTCTGCTCCTGTTTGAAAGAATCCATTTTCAGCAGTGGGGGATGGGGGGAGTATGCATTAGATCTTTGTTTATCTTGCAGTTGAGTTCTCAGCCATGTTCAAAAAATTTTGCCTTGCCAACTTTTGTGAAATAATCCAGCGGGTTAAAGGAATCTTCTTATTTTTTTTTCTAGTGCAAAAAGTCATTTTTTATATTCACAGAAGAAAAAGAATATTTTATGCTTTCTGAATATTTTATTGAATATTTTCAAATACATCAGAGAGTGTTTTAGTAACTTCAACTATTGAAAAAAATAAGTGACTTTTTTTTGTTTTTTGTTTTTTTTCCTTGGGAGAGCATTCTGTATGTGTTTAATTATCCATCAAAATTCCATAGTTGGGGGGCTGGGTGAAAAAAGCTGAAGGGAAAAATAAGTGGCATTTCTTGTATTAAAAGTATTATATGAAAGATAAGCACAGGGCTAAAAATACCACTATAATTTATTCTAGCTAAAGAATTATTCTGATTTGCTAAGACTATGTGCTAACTATATATAAACTAATGAGATTTATAAATATATAATTTAAAATATGTAAAATATATAAACCTAAAAAGGGAAACTAGAAATGATAATGATATAATATTTCTTGAATGAATATTTGCCCTTTCTGAACATTTTGATTCTGGATGAATAGAAGTTTAATAGATCAATAATATATAATCATCAAAAATAGTCAAATTAATATAATTCAAATACATTTAATATACAATATATTTCAAATATATTTAAATATGTCAAATTAAATACAATCAAATTAATGCTCTGATAACAAATTAATGCTCGGATTAAAAATAAATCTCACAGGCTTATGATAAAAAGAATTATTTCTCTACCTTATTTGCTGAGCAGAATCAATGACTACTGCAGAGCCCTGTAGTTATCACTAACGCCCTAAATAATTTTTTTTTTAATTTTAGAATTGTGACTGTATTTCAGCTTTCTCATTTGGAAACAATAAATTAGCATGGTAGAGATGACTAATTGCCTACCTGTGATGATCCCCCTATTTCTTACAAACAAAACCATAATTTTGTTAAGGGCAACTGCCTGCCTGTCTATATTTCCCATCTTCCTTTGTAGCTCATAGTGGCAATAGGCCATAATTCTGGACAATGAGATGCAAGTAAAGATCATTGGGTGAAACTTCTGGGAAAACTCGTTAAAAGTGAACAGATTTGGCTAGATTATTCCTTTTTGTCCTTTGCCTTATCCTTTCTTTGAGCCAAGAACATGGATGTGATGGCTTGAGTTCCATCTTGTGAGCATGATGAAAAGGCTCACACTACAGATGGCAAAATGGCGAGTTAGACCATACATAGTTATTAAAATATTACTGACACCATACATAGTTATTAAAATATTACTGACACCATACATAGTTATTAAAATATTACTGACTATAATCCTTATGATTTACTTTACTTTCCCATAACTA
>NW_006441950.1:920836-922267 GCF_000325575.1 Pteropus alecto | reverse complement strand
TTCCCTTTTTCCCTTTTTCATCCACCCCCACCCCCCTTCCCATTTGACAATCATCAAAATGTTCTCTGTATCTATGAGTTTGTTCCTATTTTATCGTTTATTTTGTTCTTTAGATACCACATGTAAATGGAATCATATAGCATTTGTCTTTCTCTACCTGACTTACTCCATTCAGCACGATACATTCTAGGTTCATCTATGCTGCTGCAGATGGCAAGATTTCATTCTTTCATTTATTTATTTATTTTTATGGTTGAATAATATTCTATTGTGTATATATATACATATATGTATGTGTATGCATGTGTGTGTGTGTATATATGTGTGTACACACACACACACACACACATATCTCCTTTCCTTTGTTCACTCATCTATTGATGGAAAACCAGGTATCCTCAATATCTTGACTTTTGTAAACAATGCTACAATGAACATATGAATTCATATGTCCCTTTGAAGTAATTTTTGGGTTTCTTTGACTGGTATAAGTATTACTACCCCAGATTGTTTGCTTGTTTGTTTCCATTTTCAAAAAATATCTTTTTCCATCTCTTTATATTCAGTCTGTATGTGTTTTTTGATCTGAAGTAAGTCTCTTGACTCACCCTTGGAGTGACGTCAGAAACATGGCAGAGTGAGAGATGTCCCCAGATATCTCTTATTAAAGCAACAACAAGCTGAACATTTAAAACTCAACAAAATACACCCAACCTGCACAACAGCACGTCTGAGCATGGGATCTGTGAACAAGAGCTACCACAGATCAGAACCCCAGGAGTCGGGCTGTAGACTGGGAGAAACAAGGAAGCTGCCTCTCACAGCCAGAGCTCCCAGCAGAAAGAGGGAGAGGGGAGAAGGTGCAGGAGATTCTCTGAAGAGCCCTGCTTGAGAGACTATGAGCTCCATAAAGTGGCGGCAGTGCCCAGGCATCAAGGCAGAAAGCAGGAAATTGGGGATGGCAGACAAGTGAGGATGGCAGAGAAACAACAGATTATCACCAGCTCTGGTTGCAAAAATCAAGGTCGAGTCACAGTTCCCATCTTGCAAAACAGAGAGCCCCTCATCCCATATCCTCCAAGACCAAACACAATGATGCCCCAGGGGAATATGAGCAAACTACTGAAAATGTCACAAACACTGACAGGGATTGAGACTGAGGATAGCTAGTGTGATTGAATATCTATAAAAAAAAATTATAAAGACTTCATATAAAGCAGGGATCCAAGAGGCTTAGAAGTCACCTACTGGAAATCAAAAGAGAAATACCTTCTTAGCAGCCGGCTAAAAAGAGACCTTTATATAATAAATCTTCTTCCTGGAAAAAGCAGAATACACTTCCATTAATACCCAGGGGGAGAAACAGTCCATTAAACACCGTGAACAACCAAAGTAACAAGGCAGCTCAAAAAAAAAAAAAAAAAAAAAGCT
>NW_006441950.1:910751-918378 GCF_000325575.1 Pteropus alecto | reverse complement strand
TAGCAGGGTGGAAATTGAAACAGTCATCAAAAATCTACCAAAAAGTAAAAGTCCAAGACCAGATGGCTTCACCAGTGAATTCTACCAAGCATACCTTTTCTCCTCAAACTCTTCCAAAAAATCGAAGAGAAGGCAATACTGCCCAACTCATTTTATGAGGCCAATATTATTCTGATACCAAAACCTGGTAAGGATATCACAAAAAAAGAAAACTACAGACTAATATCTCTCATGAACACAGATGCAAAAATCCTAAATAAGATACTGGCGAGCCGAATACAGCAACATATTAAAAAGGTTATACACTACAATCAAGTGGGCTTCATCCCAGAAGCATAGGGATAGTTCATCATACACAAATCGATTAATATGATACACCACATAAACAAATTAAAACGTAAGAATCATATGATCATATCAATAGATGCAGAAAAAGCCTTCAACAAGATACAGCACCCATTTATGATCAAATCACTTAACAAAAGTGCTTTGATAGAAGGAAAGTACCTTAACGTAGTAAAGGCCATAAATGACAAACCCTCAGACAACATTATACTTAATGGTGACAAACTAAAAACCTTCCCTCTAAGATCAATAACAAGGCAAGGCTGTTCACTATCGCCACTGTTATTCAATGTAACATTGGAGGTTCTAGCAAGTGCAATCAGGCAAGAGAAAGATATAAAAGGCATCCAAATAGGAAACAAAGAAATCAAAATGTCACTGTTTGTAGAGGATATGATTCTCTATATAGAAAACCCTAAAGACTCCACAAGAACACTATTAGGAACAATAAGCAAATATAATAAATTCTCTGGATACAAAATCAACGTTCAAAAATCCATAGCATTCCTATATGCTAATAATGAAATGTCAGAAAAAGAAGTGGAAAAAATAATTCCTTTTGTAATTGCAACAAAAAGAATAAAATACCTAGGAATAAAGTTAACAAAACATGTGAAGAACCTATATAATGAAAACTATAAGGCCTTATTAAAAAAAAAATTGAAGAAGATACAAAGAAATGGAAAGATATTCCGTGTTCTTGGATTGCAAGAATCAACATAGTTAAAATGACCTTATTACCTAAAATATTATACAGATGCGATCCCCATCAAAATCTCATCAGCATATTTTAAAGAAATAGAACAAAAAATCATCAGATTTATATGTAAACACAAAGGACACCGAATTGCCAAAGCCATCCTGAGAAAAAAGAACAAGGCCGGAGGCACCACTTTGTCCAACTTCAAATTACACTACAAAGTGACAGTATATAAAATGGCATGGCATTGGAAGAAAAAGTCACATGGACCAGTGGAACAGAATCAAGAGTCCAGAAGTAAACTCATATTTATATGGGCAAATAATTTTCTAGAAAATAGCCAAAACATACAGTGGAGAAAAAAAGCCTCTTCGATAAATGGTGCTGAGAAAATTGGAAAGCCACCTGCAAAAGAATGAAATTAGACTGTTGTCTATTACCACAAAATAGATTAAGGACCTGAATATAAGACCTGAAACAATAAAATGCATAGAAGAAAACACAGGAACTAAACTCAAGGATCTTGGTCTTAAAGAGGATTTTATGAATTTGACCTCAAAGGCAAGGGGAAGTAAAAGCAAAAATAAATGAATAGGACTACATCAAACTAAAAAGCTTCTGCTCAGCAAAAGAAATCGTCAACAAGGTAAAGAGATAACTATCTCAATGGAAAAATATAGTTGCAAGCAACACCTCTGATAAGGGCCTAATATTTAAAATATACAAAGAACTCATACAGCTCAATAACAACAAAAAACAAACGATCCAATCAAAAAATGGGCAGAGGACCTGAACAGACACTTCTCCCTAGAGGACATACAAATGGCCAGCAAACATATGAGAAGATGCTGAACATCACTAGCTATTAGGGAAATGCAAATCAAAACCACAATGAGATACCATCTCACACCTGTTAGAATAGCTATAGTTAACAGGACAAATGATAACAAATGGTGGAGAGGATGTGGAGAAAAAAGAACCCTCATACACGGCTGGTGGGACTGCAAATTGGTACAGCCACTATGGAAAACAGAGAATTGAGATACATTATGATCCTGCAATCCCACTGCTGTGTATTTACCCCAAAGTCTTGAAATCCCATATCCAAAAAGATATTTGCACACCGATGTTCATAGCAGCATTATTCACAGTGACCAGGACATGGAAGCAACCGAAGTGTCCTACAATAGATGATTGGATAAAGAAGCTGTGTCACATATATACAATGGGATATTACTCAGTCATAAGAAGAGATGAAATACTGCCATTGGTGACAACATGGATGGACCTTGAGATAATCATGCTATATGAAACTGTTGAAAATCACTTATATATAGGATATAAACCTAAAAGCAACAAATGAACATGACAAACATAAACTCATGGACATCGATAAGGGACTAGTGGTTATCAGAATGTAGGGGATAGGGGAAGAGAGGAGAGATAGACAGGGTAAAGGGGTCAAATATATGGTAGCTGAAGGAAACTGGACTTTGGGTGGTAATCACACAATAGAATATATAAATGTCAAACTATAATGTACACATGAAAATTATATAATTGTATTAACCAATGTTACCCCAATAAACTTAATTTAAAAAACATAAAATGAAGTAAAATTGGGCTTATATACAAAATAAGTAAGTAAGTAAATAAGTAAGTTAATTAATTAATTAATTAATTAATTGATTGATTAAATGATATCTTGTCATCTGTAACAACATGGATGGCCCTTGCAGGTATTGTGCTGAGTGGAGTAGTCAGACAGAAAAAGACAAATGCCATATAATTTCACTTACTTGTGGACTCTAAACAAAATAAACAAATAAAACAGAAACATACTTATTGAATCAGAGAACATTTGATGGTTGCCAGATGAGAAGGGCTTGGCGGGTGGATGAAAAAAAGAAGGAATTGAGAAATACAAATTGGTGGTTACAATATAGTCACGGGATTGTAAAGTGTCGCATAAGGAATATAGTCAGTAATATTGTAATAACTATGTACAGTGTCAGATGAGTATGAGATATGTTGAGGTAATCACTTAGTAAGTTACCTAAATGTCTAATCACTATATTGTACATCTGAAACTAATATAATATTGTATGCCAACTATAATTTAAAAATAAAAAATATTTAAAACATATATTTAAAACTTACAATAAAGTACAGAAAGACTGTCATTGAGAATCACCTGAAGTCTAGCTGAACAGAAATCCTATAACTAAAGACATACAGAAAAAGGCACATGGAGACTGGTAGGAGGGTCAGAAACACAGAACAGCTGGTTGCACATCGAATTCTGGTGGTTAAAAGTCTGGAGGAGGGCTGTATCAGCAATGGAATCCCTGCAAAGCCACAAGTGTGGATTCCAGCATTGAGAAGTTCCCAAAGAGAAATTCCCATAACTTCTGGCTGTGAAATCCAGAAGAGATTGTAACTGGTGAAACAGAGGTCTGCCGGAGTCCCAAGCATTCCTCTAAAGGACCTGCACACAGACTTGCTGACAGACTTACTTGCTCTGAAATCCATGGCTGAGACAGCTGTTCAAAAGGCCTCAGAGACATACAGAGAAGAACTAAATTGTCTGGCTTCAGAGCAAGGGCTGGAGGGGCAGCTTTCTCCTAGAGAGAACTGCTGGCAGAAGCGACTGTTCCTTTATTAAGCCCTCCTCCCACCCAGCCTGCAGGTATAGACAGGCAGAAAATCTGAGTCTCTATAAACCTGGCTAACATAGTAACATCACCCTGACGATACCCTAAGACCCCGACTTATCCAACTTATGGGCCTAATCTGCTTTAGTGGCTTTTCCATACCAATGGCATGCCTTGAGTCACCTCCTGCACAACAGCTCCTGCACTGTAGTCATGGCTAGTCCTGACAACCAATCAACCCAAGGGAAAATCTCTCCCACTGACATACAAACAGCAACCAAGGCTCAACTACAACAGGAGGGCATACACTACCCGTACAAGGGACACACCTGGAGCACCTGGCTCAGGTGAAAAGGGAGACTGCTATTGGACCCCAGAGGATACCTACTACATATGGTCACTCTACTAAGACTGGGAGACATAGAGGCCTTACCTAATAATACATAGAAAGAAACACAGGGAGGCAGCCAAAATGCAGAGACAAAGCAACATGTCCCATATGAAAGAACAGAACAAAGCTTCAGAAAAAGCACTAAACAAAATGGAGCCAAGCAATCTACCAAATGTAGGGTTCAAAACACTTGTTATGAGGATGTTTAATGAACTTAGGGGAAGAGTAGATAAACTCAGTGAGAACTCTAACAAAGAGAAAACATAAAAATGCAGATAAAAAACATAAAAATGAACCAGTCAGAAATGAAGAATGCAATAACTGAAAGGAAGAATACATTAGAAGGCATCAACGATAAATTAGATGAAGTGGAAGTTTAAATCAGCAATTTAAAAGAAAAGATAGCAGAAAAAACCCAATCAGAATAGCATCAAGAAAAAAAATCCATAAAATTAGGATAGTTTAAGAGGCCTCTGGAACAACATCAAGAGTACCAACATTCGCATCATAGGAATACCAAAGATGAGAGAAAACAAAAAATTGAAAATTTATTTGAACAACTAATGATGGAAGGCTTTCCTAACTTGGTGAAGGAAATAGACATACAAGCCCAGGAAGTGCATAGAGTACCAAACAAGATAAACCTAAAGAGACTTACACCAAGATATATCATCATTAAAATACCAGAGGTTAAAGACAGAGAGAGAATCTTAAAAGCAGCAAGAGAAAAGCAATTGGTTACCTACAAGGGCACTCCCATCAGACTGTCAGCTGTTTTCTCATCAGAAACTTTGCAGGCCAGAAGAATTAGGCATGAAATATTCAAAGTGATGAAAAATAAGGACATGCAACCAAGATTACTCTACCAAGCAAAGCTATCATTTAGAATCAGAAGACAGATAAAGAGCTCTCAGAAAAGAAAAAGGTAAAGAAGTTCATTATTACCAAGTCAATATTACAGGAAAGGTTTAGAGGGACTTCTTTAAGAAGAAGAAAAAAGATATAAAATATGATTAATGAAATGGCAGTAACTACATATCTATTAACAATTACTTTAAATGTAAATAGATTACATGCTTCAATTAAAAATACGGTGGCGGTATGCATAAGAAAACAAGACCCTTACATTTGCTGCCTATAGGAGACTTCATTTTGGTTGGGTTTTGCGAATTTTCCCTCTGATCCTTCTTGTTTTATGTTATATACCTCAGTTCAGTTTTAGGTGAGCTGACCTCTTTCATATTTCCTGTAATGCAGCCCTTGTAGTGGAGAATTCCCTGATTTTAGTATAATGTTGGCCGAGGGTTTGTCATAGATGGCCTTTATTATGTTAAGGTACTTTCCTTCTATACCGATTTTGTTGAGTGTTTTGACCATAAATGGATGCTGTATCTTGTCAAAGGTTTTCTGCAACTATTGATATGATCATATGATGCTTATTTTTTAATTTGTTTATGTGGTGTATCACATTAAACTATTTGGTTATGTTGAAACATCCCTGTACCCCTTGGATAAAGCCCACTTGATTGCAATGTATAATCTTTTTAATATGTTGCTGTATTCGGTTTGCTAGTATCTTATTTGCGATTTTTGCATCTGTGTTCATGAGAGATATTGGTCTGTAGTTTTCTTTTATTGTGTTATCTTTCCTAGGTTTTAGTATCAGAGTAATATTGGCTTCATAAAATGATTTAGGAAGTATTGCCTCCTCTTTGATTTTTTGGAACAGTTTGAGGAGAATTGGTATTAAATCTTTGAATGTTTGGTAGAATTCACTGATGAAGCCATCTGGTCCTGGATTTAGACATTGTTTCAATTACAATACTCTTGCTAGGTCTATTTAGATTTTCCAGATTAAGATTAGGAAGGCTGTATTTTTCTAAGTACTGGTCCATTTCTTCTAGGTTATTAAATTTAGTGTTATATACTTTTTCATAGTATTCCTGTATAATCCTTCATATTTCTCTGATATCGGTCATAATTTCCACTCTTTCATCCCTGATTTGGTTCATTTTTGTCCTTTCTCTTTTTTTCTTTAGTGAGTCTAGACGTGAGATTGTCAATTTTATTAATCTTCTCAAAGAACTGGCTCTTTATGATGCATTTATTTTTTCTGTTGCTTTTGTTTTCAATTTCATTTATTTCTGCTCTAATTTTGATTATTTCTTTCCTTCTGCTGACTTTAGACATCATTTGTTCTTTCTTTTCTAGTTTTTTTTTAAAGATGAAACATTAGGTTGTTTATATGGGCTCGTTCTTATTTTGGAGATAGGCCTGCAATGATATGAACTTTCCTCTTATGGTCGCTTTTGCTGTGTCCCAAGAGTTTTGATATGTTGTACTATCATTATCATTCATTTCTATGTATCTCTTGATCTCTCTTTTTATTTTTTCTCTGACTCAGTTATTCTTCAGTGTCATGTTGTTTGATCTCCATGTATTTGTGTTTCTTCCTGCTTTCTCTTTGCAGTTGATCTCTAGTTTCAAATTGTTATAATCAGAGAATATGGCAGGTATGATTTCAACCCTCTCATATTTGTTGGGGCTATCTCTGTGTCCCAGTATGTGGTTGATTCTTGAGAATATTCAAGTATGTCCAGTTGGTCTATCGTGTCATTTAAAGATGTCATTTTCTTATTGATTTTCTGTTTGGGTGATCTGTCCATATCCGACAGTGGGGTATTAGGTCCCCTACTACGATACTGTTTCGGGTTCTCCCTTTAGTTTCGTTAGTAATTGCTTTATATATTTTGGGGCTCCTTGATTGGGAGCATTGATATTAATAAGTGTTATGTCTTCTTGGTGCATGATTCCCTTTGTCATTATGAAATGTCCCTCAGTATCTTTCTTTATCTTTTTTATTTGTCTATTTCATCTGATATTAGTACCGCTACTCCTGCTTTTCTCAGAATGCCATTTGCTTGAAATATCTTTTCCCACCCTTTCATTTTGAGTCTATATTTGTCTTTAGAGCTGAGACATGTCTCCGGGAGGCAGCATATGGTTGTTTTTTTTTTTTTAAATCCATTCTGCAACTCTGCCTTTTTATTTGTGAGTTCGGTCTACTTACATTTTGGGTGATTATTGAAATATGAGGCCTTTTTATAGCCATTTTATCTTTTGTTTTCTGGTAGCTCAGTGTTTCCATTGCTTCCTTGTCCTTCTGTCTCTGTTTTCTTTATTTTGGTTGGGTTTTGTGGGTTTTCCCTCTGGTTCTCCTTGTTTAGCATTATATACTTCTGAATCTTTGGTGTGTGGTTACCATTATGAATATGTAGAGGATAGTTGTATATATACAGTCCATTTTCTTCTGCATGTGCCTTATCTCCAGCCCCCTTTGTGAATTTGGATCTTTGAATCCTCCCCTTTTCTGTCATTGTTGTCTCAATTTGTCCCTATGTATGCTGAATGTTCATTACTATCTTGCTATATCAAATCTCTCCTTGTTGTTTAAGCTTATAATGCCCTGTTCTTAGTAAGGGTTGCTCTCTTCTGCTTCTATCTGCCTGCTAGATGCCTTACTCTTATTTATTTATT
>NW_006441950.1:859390-909909 GCF_000325575.1 Pteropus alecto | reverse complement strand
AGCTTTTTTTTTTTTTTTTTTTTTGAGCTGCCTTGTTACTTTGGTTGTTCACGGTGTTTAATGGACTGTTTCTCCCCCTGGGTATTAATGGAAGTGTATTCTGCTTTTTCCAGGAAGAAGATTTATTATATAAAGGTCTCTTTTTAGCCGGCTGCTAAGAAGGTATTTCTCTTTTGATTTCCAGTAGGTGACTTCTAAGCCTCTTGGATCCCTGCTTTATATGAAGTCTTTATAATTTTTTTTTATAGATATTCAATCACACTAGCTATCCTCAGTCTCAATCCCTGTCAGTGTTTGTGACATTTTCAGTAGTTTGCTCATATTCCCCTGGGGCATCATTGTGTTTGGTCTTGGAGGATATGGGATGAGGGGCTCTCTGTTTTGCAAGATGGGAACTGTGACTCGACCTTGATTTTTGCAACCAGAGCTGGTGATAATCTGTTGTTTCTCTGCCATCCTCACTTGTCTGCCATCCCCAATTTCCTGCTTTCTGCCTTGATGCCTAGGCTCTGCCACCACTGTATGGAGCTCACAGCTCTCTCAAGAAGTAAGTGTTCAGGGAACCTATCTTACCTTCTCTTCTCCCCTCCTCCTGCAGGGAGCTTGGCTGCAAGAGATAGTATCTTTATTTCTTTCAATCTACTACCTGACTCCTGGACTTCTGACCTGTGGTAGCTCTTATTCACGGACCCCACTCTCAGACGTGCTTGCGTGTAGTTTGGGTGGGTTTTTTTTTTTTTTTTGAGTTTTAGATGTTTAGCTTATGGCTGGCTTAAGGGAATAGATCTGGGGACGTCTCTCACTTCTCCATGTTTCTCTGTTTGCATTTTTTGTAACTTTTTTTTACTCAATATTATGTTTCTGAAACTCATTGACATCAATGCATATAGCTATAATTGATTTCTTTCTTATTGCTGTGTGGCACTCAAGAATATGTATATAACAAATATATTTTTCCATTCTTTATACATATTTGAATTGCTTTTCAGTTTGGGATTTTTACAACAACTATTATAATGTTCATTTTTTAAATATCTCGTGGAGCACATGTACGAGATCTTATTGGAATAAATATTTAGAAGTGGAATTGCTAGGTTACAGAGTTGTACGTAGTTTTTGGAAAATTATTTACTCTTCCACCAGCAACATGTAAGACTTTCTTCTATTCCATATGCTCACCAGCACTTCCCTTTGCCACATGCAGCTTGTCATGGGGGATAGCTGGCCTGGAAAAGTTAAGGTTTCCACTTCATGATACTTTTAGACTAATTGGATTTATAGACCCCGTCAGGCCACCTGTCAACTGAGTTTGATAGTACAGTCGACTGATTTATTTTTTTCCCATAGTCATGTGCCTATCTCATTAAAGAAAAATATGGCTGCAAATTTAAGATAGTAGAAAGAGCCAAATATATTGGGTCACAGTAGCAGGTTCAAATTCTTGGTCATTTTGTTTTCTTGGGTCTGATTTCCTTAACCTGCACAAGAAGGATATAAGATTTGATTGGCTTCTAAGGACTCTACCAACTCTGAAATATTTAAATACTAATATTTGTCAAGCTGTGGAACTTATTAAGGTTCTAAAAACTTACCACATAATACTTTGATTCAAACTGTGAAGCCTTGCTTTCAACAACTGGTTTAAAAATAATAACTTTTACTTGAACTTGGCTACAACTTCAAATTAAAACTTTTACTCAGCAGTGACTCAGTCATTGACCATTATTTACTCTGGAAACATTCAGGTCTCTAAGTTACTTGTTGCTTTTGAGGCTTACAATTTTGAACACTTAAGGTGTTTTCAAGAGCATTTCATGGGTGAGAAACCAGGGCAGCCGCAAAGGGTCCCAGGTTTGTTTTAATTCTTATGGCCTCATCTTGAAATTCTTAACATTTTAAAACAAGGGCTCCAAATTTTCATTTTACACTGGGCCCACAAATTATGTAGCTGGTCCTAGGTGTTTTGTAAATAAAGTCACCTTTACATAAAATTTTTCCACAATACACAATCACAACAAATACCAGAGAAAGTAGTAAATGGTTTATAAGATAATAGAACATTTTTTTTTCTTTTTTCTTTGTTTAATTACAATCCATGTACAAAAATTCTTCTTTGCAAAATTTTGGAAAGGAAATATTGTCTTTTGCCTCATCTCCACCACAGAGAGAATGTTCCTTTTCCGTGTGTCTGTTCTAGCCACTTTAAAATGGAAACTCTCATACTTTCTCATATGCCTGTGATTATAAGAGGGAATGGCTGAGCTAGGGTGCTTATATCACCACACACACACACACACACACACACACACACACACACACACACACATTCATACACCACATACATGTTCATGCCACACCAAGAGCTTTTAATTCACAATATATTTAGAAGTTTTTAATGTGATCATCAATATCTGATGGACAGCTTATGAAAAGAGGGATTTCATTACCTTTTTTATAGAGCATTAATTTTTTTTAATGTAGCTTCAATGCTATATATACTGGGCAAGAAATTCCACTATTTCTGAATTTGTTCCTGCTTCAATTTAAGATTACCCTTTAAAGAAAAAAGTCTTAAAAGCCACACATCAGTGTGTTTTGACTTAAAATTAAAAAAAAAAAAACACTGCAATTCTTTTGATTTTGTTTATAGTCCAAAAATAAATATTTGACTCATAAAGGTTAAGGAAAATTCATTTCTGTTTACAGTCACTGCACATGTCCTGTGCTGTTTCCAATTCTGTCAGCCAAACAGCTGTACCTTTCCACCAGGGGCTCTTTGGCCAGCTGTGCACCCAGAGATTCTTGAAGACCTGTTAAAAGCATTTATGGATTTTCATATGGACAGGTGTCACTGCATAAAGCAAAACTGCCTTCTAAAGAATGTAATAAGAAGGATACCATATTTAGCACCATAAAATAGTTTAAATTGCTTGCAGGTAATGATACAAAAGGAATGCCCATACAACTCAAACAATAGGTTACTTCTTTGCCTAATTGTTTTTGCTTTTGGGAGAAGTTATCTGATTCACACAAGTCCCACTACCTAGTGGCACTTTGTTGATCAGAGTTCTACACCAGGGTTACCTGACACCTGGCTCTTCCTCCATGCATCAAAAATCTCCTGTTGGTGTTTATGGCTAATGCAGAATGCCTTAAGACTCAGATCAGGGGACTCTTCATGTAGGATGACTTTAATGCACATTTGTCTTGATAAAAGTATTTAATTGGAATTTCTCCAGCTGCAATATTTAAATTTTAGAGAACTGTTCTTTCTTTTAATTCAGTACCAAGCATTGATAAAGTAGGAAGCAGATAGCATTGGCACATGGCATTCCTTGCTAGATATATGCCAAGGTAAGAGAAACAGGCAAATTCAATTCATTGATTACGTGTTGCTGGTTCAGTGTTATTCAAAATTCCTCTCCACAAACCATAAGCTACCCATCCTGGCAAAACCAGAAGAGAAACTCAGAGTAAATATTTAGAAATTTTCTTGCAATTTTTAACTTTTTATTTTGAAATAACTGCAAATTTACAGAAAAGTTGAAAAAAAGAATACAAAGAACTTCCATATACTTTTTATCCAGACTCCCTAATTCTTACATTTGCTCACTCTGCCATAACATTCTGCGTGTGTGTTATATGTGATGTGTGTGTGTGTGTGTGTGTGTGTGTGTGTATGTGTGTTGAATGGGCATGTGTGTGTTCTTGAACCACCTAATAATAAATTTCAGACATGATACTCCATTTCTTATTATTTTATTGTATGTTTCCTACAAACAAGTGCATTGTTCTATATAACTATAGTATAACCATCAAAATCAAGAAATTTACTTTGATCTAATATTCTCATCAAATCTCCAATCCCTTTTAGATTTCCCTGATTGTACCAATAATGTCCTTTACAGTTCCAGAATCCAATCCAGGATTACACATTGCATGTAGTTTCACATCTCTAGTCCCCTTCAATCTGAAATAGTTTCTCAGCCTTTCTTATCTTGATGTTTTTAAAAAGTACAGATTTGTACTCGATAAATATGTTCCTTGATTTGGGGTTTTTTGAAGTTTCCTCGTTGTTCGTGCATTTGGGGCAAATATCCTATGGAAGTGGCACTGTGTTCTTCTCCATGTCTGGGGACAGCTAACCTTAGTTTGTCCTATTACTAGTGATGTTAATTTTATTACTAGTTTAGATAGCATCTGCCAGATTTCTCTACTGTAAAACTAGTTAATAAATATCTTATACTCATTAACTGGTAATTAATGAGTATTTTTGTAAGGAGAAACTTTGAGACTTCTATAAGTAGTTAGAACTTCCACTTCTGTCTCATTTATGCGCTGACATCAATATGAAGTCATGAATTCCTACTTTGTTCAAAGGTTACAAACTATTATTACCATATTGCTCAAATGTCTCATTTGGCCAGTGAGAGTGACCTCAAATTGGTTTCTATGTTGGTCTAACATGTTTCTATCATTTGTTGATCATATTTGTATTTTCTGTAACAAAATAAATGCTCCAGGCTCATCTTGCAATTCTTTTTCTGCCCAAACCTAGAGTCAGTCATTTCTCCAAAGAGCTCTCATTCCTTTAAGTGGAACGTTGCATTTAGAATCCAAGCTCTGAACATTACATGTGCTTATTATTACCAGAGTATTATTGGTTCCAGGCACTTTCAGCATAGATAGAACTAGAAAATATATGTATTCATACATACTTTTAAAATCTATGTATATATCCATGTCATTAATATACATATTAAATATAATGTGTATTTAATATATATCTATATATTAAAGACCATGAGTTCACAACAATACTTTCAGTTCCAATACAATAGCATAGGGTTTATTTTTAACCATTCTTCTTTTCATACATGTAATTTCCTTCTCCAACAGTGTTGACTCTTATTATTCTCAACGGACTTGTTTATTGATACAGTTTTACCTGTATAATCGCTCTCTCAGCTAGTCTGGCTAAAAGCTAGATCCACAAGCAAGCACCTTCTTCCTGGCCAGGTATAAAATCCAAAATTCTGACCCAACGAAGGGAAAAATGAAGAGAAAGGAGCAAAGGAAAGGAAGGGGAAGAGGAAAGAAAAGAGGTAAGGAGAAAGAAAGAGATGAAAGTGAAAGAGAAAAGAACAAGGAGCAAGGAGGAAGGAGCGTAGAGATGCCTTTGTTTAGTAATTTGACAGAGCAGTTTAATGTCTGCTGAATCAAATGATAAAACAATGGGGCTTGAATTTTGTATATTTTCTTTTTCTTTTATTTTCTAGTAACACTTTATTGTATTTTATAAAATTATTAGCCTGTTAAGGTTTTTTCGGGGGGGAGCGGGCGGGGAATAATGCAAGTTCATCACCACAGATAGTTTGAAAAACATTGCTGTAATCACACTTCCATCTTCAAACACAGTGGTTGGCAAAGGACAGCCTGGAGGCCAACACAGACACTCTTATTTGTTTAAGGTCATCTATGGCAGCTTTTGCTATAAGGCACAGTTGCATAGATTGAGACTGTAAGGCACAAAAAGTCTAAAATATTTATTCATTGGCCTTTTATAGAAGGAATTTAGATAATGTTAGATATCTGATCCAATATTAGTATATTGTTTACTTATTTATTATATATATTTTTATTCTCTCTCTCTCATTCTCTCTCTCCCCCACCCCCTTAATAGGCAAACTCATGAGGGCAGCGATCTCATCTGCTTTTTGTTCCAGATGGATCCTAGACACCCGGGGAAAATGCCCAGTGACAGTAGTTGTGCAGTAAGTACTTACTAAATTTCAATTGTGTAATGACACTTGAAGATAATTAACAATAATGAAATTCAGATATGTTGAATGTCATGTCTAAGGTTATGATGAGAACCTCGTTATCCCAGTTTTGTAAACTCCTATACAGGTTTGCTTTTCACTCTCTATCCCACCTCTAATATTGAGTCAGGCCATCCATCAGGCTTCCTGCATAAATGCAAAGGAGAGTCAATGGCCCGTCACTGTTTGAATTCATTCCTCCATATCCATAGATATAGTCTAACAATTTAAAAGTGAGTAATGCTATTTTTTTTCAGAGTCCCTAGGCAAGAAGAAATTTTAATATTGGTGGCATCCTTAAAACTGCCCATAGAATTAGGTTTATATGCATAGTTCTGATCATCTTCTCAAGATCCAACCATATGAACTCCAGCTAAGACTAAGTCTAAAATACCTTCTTCTGGGGGCAGACCTAGAAGATTCTTCTCTAGAGGCTCTACAGTAACTTCTAGAGGTGTGTGACTTCGCTCCTGTGAATATAGCAAGAATACTTACTTTTCTAGACATTCCATCACCTAACAAGACAAGATGTATGTACTCCCACTACTTAGCATTCATCTCGATGGGAGAAGACTATGTCAGAGGGAGGCCAGGTGAAACTATGGCTGTCTTCCCAAGGCGTAGTATGTCTGCTTTGAAGATGACACCAGAAAATATTTTCTTGAGGCTAAATGGCATCAACTGTAAGATATATCATTGATTCAATGATAGCTCTTTAGAAAAAATAAAATACTCTTACATTGCATACATTAATTAAAGAATAGATTCAATTACAGAGAAATTAAAATGAAAACGGGGAGAGAGTCCCGCTCTCTGGGAGAAGAAATTGTATCTTCAACAGAAAAAATACTTTACCAATTCTCTTTGGAGTTTCCTCATTATCCAGACACCTAATAGCCCTTCCTGTACTGCCACTTACCCAACTCTAGACAGTAGCTAATGGACAAAACCCTGACTTGTGTGTCCATAATGTAAAACAATGTTGATGGATAATGGGAATAGGAAGGTCTCACTCCTGCACATTTTGATGGTCAGCCTAGATAGAACAATCTTCCATGTTCTCCTCTCTGCATTTTCCTCCCTTAGGAGCAAGGAAGAAAAGAGCACTCAATTCAATACATATTCAGTTCTTGGGGGAGGGTATTCAGTTCTTGCAGCTGTACTTGTGGCTGTTCCTTGTTCTATGCCTCAGTCCTTAGACTGCCTCCACTTATTTATGAATGCATGCAACACTAACTTATCAAGTGTATTAACCAACATTCTTACTGCCCTACCAGAAACTGCAACTGCCCCCAGGCATATGGCATGAAGCTACCTAACAGCCTAGGTAAGTCTCCCTATACACCAAAAGAAGGCAGACTTTTCGGCTCTACTGATACTGCAGCAAAGAAAACAAATAAAAAACCCTAGCCTGTGAGACCTACTGTCATCTGTGATGGGCTCCCAAACCCCTGAGATCTGACCAAGTGATATTGTATCTTGTGCTGACAGCAGTGATCTTCCCATCACTGTATTCTAGAAGGATCATTTCATAAACTATATAAATGTCTAACCAGTGTACTGTATACTTGAAACTAGTAGTAAAACTAGAAGTAAAATGTAAAAAAAAAAAAGTAATAAATAAAAACAAATAAAAAAATAAGTCTGTTTTTTGGTTACAAGGGTGACAGAAATGCTGAGAAGCCACACTTGAAAGTTTGGAGCAATCAAGACATTAACAAAAACAGGAAGCAGCTAATAGCCCTGGAGCTAGCTGTCTGGTGTGACATTGAAGCATGAGGGAGGGAAAATGGAGCCATGAAGGAGACACAGAGGTCCCAGGGTAGGGAGTGGGGGAAGAAATAGCCTGGCTTCTCACCTCCTACTGCCCACCAGTCTCCTGTCAGTCCTTCCTGACTGGAAGTCAGAAGGTAAGGCAGCCTGGAAGAAGCAGTTCCCTGAGCACATCAGAGTGGAGAGGGATGGGGTAAGAATCTGGAGCAAACATACAGGCAAGAGAAGTGGCATTCATTTCTGAGTCACATACCCCCCAGAACAACTGCAACTTGGGATACATAGAAAGGGGAGTGAGATGGAAGCTGAAAATCATCTGTTTAGAGAGGAAATAAGGTAGACTGAGGGCAGATCGCATCAGCACATTCTTTGCCAGGACCCACGTTAGAACAAAATAATACCAGATTTAGGCAATGCTGGTCTTCCAAGTACTTTCTTCAAACAATTCAGCATAAACTCTTCTAAACATCTTCATAGAAAATGCAAAAGTCTAGCCTTCCAGAAACATTTTCTGCTAGATTTCTTACCCCTAAAGCATCTATATGAAGAGTGAAATGAGAAAAATCACGATTCTTATGTCCCTCCAGAGTCTGTCATTGGTCCCAGGCCTATGGATACTGAACTACCTACCTGCTAGGCTACCTAAACACAAAGCAGTAGGCTGACACTGCGGACTATTTAAAAAGTGGAAGACAGTCCAGGCTCTCACACCGCAGTTTACCTGTATCCCTCCAAACTTAGCACATAAAACTAACCAGATAGAGAGCTTGAGTAGATTCTAGGCCTTTAAACTACACAGTGAGGGGCACCAGCTGTGTGGACCACCCATGGAGCACTGCCCCCATGCCCAAAAGCCTCTCATGCAGATGTGTTCATTGGAAAGTGAAGTACTTGTTTTGATTGGGTAAACTGAATACTTTTGAGTGGTTTTCATTAGAGTAAAAACATTTGATTAAAGCATTTGTTATATCTCATGTAAAATATAAATCATAAAGTCCAAGAGTCCACAAGGATAATGATGCTTTGTGTTTATAAAGTGCTTTCTAAGCCCTTCATTTTTATTTAATAATAGTTAATATCTGCCATATCTCTGTGAGGATGAAAGGCGAAAGTACTATGTATGATCTTTATACTTTATCACATTTAAAGTGCAGGAATGGCATGGGATATATTAGAGAAACAGCCAAGATTTGAACCCAGGCAACAATGCTTTTATATGTTCAAATCTGTTCTTAAAACAATGTCACCGAAGCCTATGTAAGCATGTGAAAATAAGAACAGAAAAACTTGTAGATCCCTGGCCTTGTTGGGTGCTGCCAGCATTAGCTGAATCCACTCACACTTTACACAGGCCTGCAGAGAAGCACCAAGGGTAAATGTTGATTAATGGAGGGGGTAATGGTAAAATGATTATGTTCATGTTGTTGACACTGATGGATACTGTGGTGATGATGATAATGAACTTATGTCATCTATCCTTGAGAAAATCTCAAGTTAGCATTGTTTGGTATTGAGGCACTTTCATTGGCTTATAAAACATGAGATAATTGTGAGAAGCAGAGACACATGATATATCCTATAGTACTGATAGTCTCTTGCATCTTCTTCCTTTCAAGTCATATCATCTGTATCCATGACATTTATCTGACAACTTATCATGCACTACTCAGTGATATCCTTTGTCTGACAGTCTTGGATCGCAATTTAACTTTTATAATGTCCTAAATTTTAATGTGTGCATGTATTACTTGTCTAACTAAGTAATAAATATTTTGATGACAGGAATTATGTCTTTTCTCACCATTGGCTGCTTCCTGTCCCTAGTCAGTGCCTGGTCTAGCATGTGGTCAGTAAATACTGAGACTGAATGGAAGCTTACTGGTTAGAGGAGCCCAGTCCACTTCTACAGCTGAAAGGCGGGTTCTGGCTGCAGTTCCCAGGAGGCACATGGAAGGAAGCAGGGCTGAGCTGGAAAGCCATTGGTCCTGGCATCAACATTTGCCCCATCTGGAACATGCTGGGGGCAAAGTGATGTCACCAGATCCTACCAGCCTTGGCATGGAACATGCTGGGGGAACAGGGAGAAGAGATTTGCCACTCGCTCTTTAGGTTGGCCTTATTACTACTGGGCTTCCACACCTCTGTCGTGACTCACCTCAAGTGCTGTGTGGTTGTGCAGGCATGGAGAGGTGCTCAAAAGTGTCCTGTGCAGGGAGCTGTAGATCACTTCAAACTACTACCACAGGCAGGTTTCTATGGAAACATCTCAGGATTTTCATAGCTTTCCCCCCCCCCTATAAAATTTCTTTCTTCTCATTTCTGTTAACTTTGCTAGTTAAACTGTCAGGCCAATTTTGTAAGGGAATAAAATCTTTGTCCTTCCTCCCATCCTGAAGCCAAAATCTATTTTGGTTCATATAAAAACGATCAAATTACAGCTTTTGGCATGTTTTTTAACTAGGAAA
This sequence comes from Pteropus alecto, assembly GCF_000325575.1. NCBI lineage: Eukaryota > Metazoa > Chordata > Mammalia > Chiroptera > Pteropodidae > Pteropus > Pteropus alecto. Next base: position 899,849 of record NW_006441950.1, on the reverse strand, counting down.
AAATAACTTGGATTAGCTAGTGCCAATAAACTAAGTATTTCAATTAAATTTAACATTAGTAAAATATCAGTCATACCAGTCTAAGTCTCAACCAACCTTAAAACAGTATGTGTAACCCCTTCAAAGCAGCTGTTGGCAAAAACAGTTTCTATTATTCATATGAAACTTTAGGCAATAAAAGAAATTGTTTGAGGGACTCAAATAAAGGGCAAATGACTTAGGCTCAAAAACAAAACCTAGATAGGGCTAGACTTTGTGTTACAGGCCATTTAAGCTAAAAGAAAGAGAAAAGCATCCTTTTTCCCAGTTTCTGTCCATCATATAGACTCCAAGGGGGCTGTCAGGGACCTGCAGATAAGGGAGTCATAGAGTTGGTGGAGGCAGATAAAGCAACCCTCTGGATCTTTTCAGTTTTATGAAAAGAGAGGGTTTATACAGCACATTCTTGCTGTAAAAATCCGCCCATTGACATTCATCCATGTTCAAGTACCAACACAAGAGTGTGGAAAGGCCCTGTGTTTGTGTTTATGTTCACACACTAGGTGCTGCCATTTACCTTACCTGCTGGCTGTCATGGTACATGAGATTGGGTTGGGGGCTCAGGGTGCAGAGGGTTCCAGGTGCACACACTCAGCGGTGGTGACTTAGAACTCATCAGTTTGTGATTGGGATGCACACAAGTCACCACTTGGCTCATCAGCACTAAGGCAGGGGTCTTACTCTTCTCATCTGACTGAGGGACTTGGCTAAAGAAAGGCCATCCAGTACTTCATTTGACAAAACTTCGTTGAGCATATGATGAGGCAGGCAATGTGCCACAATTTACAGGATGATTGAATAAGATTCCTGATCTACAGATGGTCATAGGACAGATATTTGTTAACAAATTACCCCAATACAGCCTGGTAATGGCCCTAACAGGTATGTGGGTGGCATAATTGTGGGAATACAGAGAGACAACCAGCCCAGGAAGGGGAGGGGAGAATATAAAGACAAAAGGCACAGCATCTGTAAACAGAAACTGAGGAAAAGAGAGTATACAGTTAGGACAAACTGCATATACACTTATAGATTGCGAAGGAAGTTTGATACCATGCATAGTGTAATATAAACATACAAAAATGCATTAATAATTATCTGTGTAAATTTTAGAATAAAGATTTTGTGCTTACACTAACATCTCAGTTTATAAAGGTCATTAATATAAGATTACTATTATTGAAACTAATTTTAGTTTCAAACCAAAAAGGAGTGGTTGGTAAATATATTTGACATTTCTGAACTATGCAGAAGATCTTACTTCAACAAGTAATTGACCTTAATTTTATGAGTGTCACCTACAGCCAAGCTACCCTGAACAAGCCTGATCCCATCTGATCTTGGAAGCTAAGCAGGGTCGGGCCTGGAAGTATTTGGATGGGAGACCACCTAAGAAGACCAGGCACTGTAGGCATAAAAAAGTTTTAAAAAAGGGATTGTAAGGTGGCAAGGTCTTTGCAATCTGTGAGGTCAACTAAGAGTTACTTCGCCTAAGTAAAATAATAATAATAATAATTTTATGAGCGTAAAATTTTCAACTAATTTCTCTTAGCCAGCAGATATTTTTTATCATAAATCAATTTCAATAGCTAAAATGAAAGATAACTTATTTTTGCTCAGAAATTTAGTTTTCAGAACTGACTGCATTTTGCATGGTGGTTAGCAACCTGAGTGATACTCAGATGCTTTTGAAAAAACTGATAAAATGCAAGATTCATCACTTACTGTATACTTTTAGTTATAATATGATTGTGTCAGTCAAGATCCAATCAGGAAAACAAATCATACTAGTGAGTGTGACAGAGAGAATTTAATACAGGAACTTTGTTCTATAGGTTTCAGGACTTAACAGGTAAAAATGGAACACCTTGGCAACCCAGAGGGAATAAATGCAGGAATCAACTATTTCCCTCATGGCTACAGACTCAGCTAAAAGAGGTTGATATCCATACCTCAGAGCTCAAAGGAATGGGCCCTGCAGAATTGGGACTCAGACCATAGAGAGGACACTGCCTAAATTTAGCTGATACCTCTGGGAGACATGATAAAGCTGGTCTGCGGATGCAGAAGAAAAGCTGGGGGATGCAAAACCAACCACAGTCAGGGCTTTTGTGGATGGAACAACTGACCACCAAGAAGAAAGTCCCTTTGCCCTCCTCCAGTCTCATAACATAGTTCCTCTTGTTGTTAGAACCTAACAAGTAACCACTAGGCAAATAGGAAATATAATACTAGCCCAGGTATTATAGAGCAGAGGACACAGGAGTGGATTTGAATTGAAAGACAAAGCTTAGTAACAGGTACAGTTTTATTAAAACAAAATACCAATTAAGATCCACAGAGAAATAAGAGAATCATTACCAATTTACTGTAACATGAGTACCTTCTCAACAGTGAACTTCAAAATCATTTATAGAAAGTTTGCTTGAGAGTAAGAAAATTGTAGCAGATACAAACTAACTCCTGTTCTCAGATGAAGTTCCTGATTTTAGTTAAATTAGGAGCCCTAACTTGTTGATCTCTGTAACCCCTTTGGCATCTGGTATTGATTGGGCACATAGCAGGTGTACCTGGCTTTTCCTTCTTCTCTTGGTCTAATAGCTACCTCTCCTGCCCAGCCCTCCTGTACTTTGTCTGGGGCCATGTGACATGAAACCAGAAGAATGTGGGTAGAAAGATGTGATGTACACCAGCTCTGGATCTGGTCATAAAATCTCCCTTGTACAATCCACTTCTCACTTCACAGGTATTGGTAGTGATGTGACAAGATGAAATAAACCACATGAGAAGGCCATGCATTCCCTTCCCCCACCAATAGTATCAGCAGGTGCAGAAACTTTGAGATTTATTCATAGGCAGCCAAAGCCAAACTACTCTAATTAATATAGCAAATATTCAATAGGTGTTCACTAAATGATGGAATTTTTTCATTGTAAAACGCAGACATAATTTTACTCATAAATACTCATAGAAATAGAATTATAATTCAGTAATTTGCTCATTGTTTTCAAACATGAATAATCCTAATGCACTGAGTCTCACATTGTTTCATACTTTAGAACCTAGAACAGTTGGTTTGAAAATTATTACTACTCTTCCTAAGGGGACCAGTCTAAACTTGCATTGCTAGTTAGTGACAGAGGTAGAATCTGCATTCTGGTCTCCTCAGAGTCTAATCTTTGCAAGCAAAATACCTGCAAATTCAGTTCCCAGTTTCTGTGACATTCTTACTCCTTTGTAGCTGCCAGTTTATTTTGTCAGTTTAAGCAAACTAGTGGATAATGGGAAGCAATAAAGGTGGGAGCATAGAGTGATGAGAGAATAAAAAATTAAAGGCCAGCAACAAAACAAGCTTCCACAAAGGCAAAGGATCCTGAGTTGTTAAAAGACTCTGAGGGTCATTTTAATTAATATCATACTTAGATGAAAGGGTTCTAATCATTGTATTTGCAAAAGTGAAAAAGAAAAGGATTAGAAACCACTATGCATAATACATTTCCTTTTATGTTCACTTTATCAATTTTTTTTTTTTTCAAGCATGCTCCAGTAGGAGTAACTGTTGTGTATGAACTAGAGAGGTCTATGCAAGGAATCTCTGGCATCTAACGTATGGGATCCAGTGAACTTGAGTTAGTTTTCAGCATTAGCCTGGTTCAGAGATTGACAAACACTTTCTGTAAAGGGCCAGATGGGGAATACTTTTGACTTTATGTGTTATAAGTTTGCAACTACTTAAGTCTGCCATGGAAGAGGGAAAACAGCCATCAAAACAGCCATCTATAGTATGTAAACAAAGGAGCTTGGTTGGGTTCCAATAAAACTTTATTTACAAAAGTTGAAACAAGATGAATTTGAGCTGAGAGCCATAGTTTGCCAGTCCCTAGTCTAGCTTATGAACTTGATAAAACCCCGAAACTTCCGAGATACTTACTATAGTCACAGATATAAAGATACATAACAAAGTCTTACATTCTCTTTCCAATCATGTAGTTGGTCACTGCATTTGGGGCTCAGAAAGCATGAACAACTCACACAACACCTCCATTCCACAGTGAAAATAGCTTAAAATGTATGTACCACTTGAGTAGGTGAGTCCATTTATGGAAGCTGTCTGACTGGAAGTGGGAAGCTTGTGGTTCCAAGGTTGGATAAGGTGAGAAGTAGGGTTCTTCTTAATGGAATTAACTGTCTCTCTTTTGGTCAGCCACAACACTTTGTAGTTATGGCAGCAGATTCCCTGTCATTCCATGTTGACTCTGCAATACCCAGCTTTGGTTTCCATTGAGTGTGCTGTGGGTGATGGCATATAGCTCATCAGAAGCCCCACTGAAGCATAATGCCCCATGGATGAGGGTATCCAGAAACCTTGTGCTCTTGCTTTGTATGCTATGTACAGAGATCTTACATAGCAAAACTACAATGAGAATAAACTTTTAAAAAACAAGTGCAGACTATAAGTGAAGAATTCTCTCTTTCAGGTCCTCAGAGTTTCAATGACTGAGTGGAGTAAAGACAGGTGGTGGTGGTGGTGGTGGTGGTGGCAGCGGCAGCAGCGTGGGTAAGGGTGTGGGTGGGAGGTGGGGGTGTTAACTAGGTAAGTTGCTGGCTCACTCAAGGATCAAAAATTATGCTATTTTATAGATTACTCCTTTGTCATCAAGGAAATAACTCTTCACAGAAATGACTAACAATAAAAGCAAAGCCATTCCTAGGAAATTTAGTTTGTTTTCAACAACCATTCCTAGCATAAGGGCATTTTCTCCTCAAAGACTCTTATTTCCTTAAGAGTGTCCATGCAACAATGTTCATATGGCCTTCAAATTCTAGTTCAAGTTCTTTCTAATTTAGGAAATTTCTTGTGGGCTGAATTGGCAGGAAATTTTACCAAAGCTCCTCGTCCATTAATTGTATCTTAAAAATCCACTTTTCTAGCAAACTTTCCTTAAGGTAGTCCACGTTGGAATTTCTTTTGGGTTCTTTTGGCAGCAAAAGAGGAGCGTAGGAATGTCTGTCATGGACAGTCTGGGATTGCAATTGCAGAGTCCATTTCTCAGATGGGGGCCCTATGAAGGGGCATAAGCACAGAAAGTAAGCCATTTCTCATGCCTCTGCCCCTCAGAGAATTCAGGCTTCCCACACACTTTCAGCTAGGGCAAGACACCCTTGTCACACAGGAAGCTTTGCACAGAGTGAGGACAAATGGCCTTCATCCTCCACATACCTTACAACTGTCCTCAGTTCTGGATCCAGGCTCTTGGAGCTTTGCTGGCAGAAGCACAGATATTGCAGGTATAGAGCAAAGATGGCTGTGAAGGAACATGTTGGAGAGCAAAAGAGATATTACTCACTTTGGTTTCTTCAGCTCAAGTTGCTAGCTAAGTTTCTTGGCTGAATAGGTAGCAGGCCACAGAGACACATATGTGGCTAAGAAAAAGCCAACAGGGAAAAATTAGGATCAGAGGAAGCTTGCAAAGGATTCTTCAAGCCACTACAAATAGGCAGGTGATGCCTGTACCCCAACTTGGAATTCACTCTGGGTTCCATCCTGAGCGGGGGGTAGGGCAGGAGTAGGCCTCAGGTCAAATGTAAAGAATGACCACTTGGCTGAGCTGGTCAATGTGGACAGCGGTATTAGAAGGAAAATATTTTGGCTGTGAGGTCTTTAAAACATTTTTTCTCTTTGTCATCCCAAACAATTTCTTATTCTAGAGTATTCTCTATGACAGGGATCTGCATTTTTTTTTCTATAAAAAACTAAGCAGTAAGCCTTTTTGGCTTTGCAGTTCAGAAAGTTCTGTGACAACTACTCAGTTCTACCCAGTTACAGACAATGAATGTATAAACCAATAGGCATGGCTGTTTTTTCAAAAGAACTTTATTTACAAAAATTGGCAGTGTATAGATGAATGCATCAACAAAACGTAGTAAATACACACAATGGACTATTACTCAGTCTTTAAAAGGAAAGAAATTCTGATATGTGGTGCAACATTGATGAACCTTGAAGAATTTATACTAAGTTAAATAAGCCAGTCACAAAATGACAAATATTGGATGGTTCTGTTTATATAAGGTACATAGAGTAGTCAAAATCATAGAGACAGAAAGTAGAATGGTGGTTGCCAGGGCTGAGAGCGAAAGGAATGAGGGGTTAGTGTTTTAGTTTTGCAAGATTAAAAAGAGTCCTGGAAATGGATGGTGGTGATGGTTATACAAAATTGTGAATGTACGTAATGTCACTGAACTATATAATTAAAAATGGTTAAAATGGAAAATTTTATTTTATATGCACACACACAGTGGGGTGACCCTCTTCCATCCTCCTGAAGGATAATGCATGTAGGGTACAGAGAAGTACTAAATTTTCACTCAGCAAATGGTCTTGTTTCTTCTGTACTCATCCTCTGAGGTATAAAGTGGAGGATGGAGAAAGAAATGTGCTATCTATTTTCTGCTTTACTGGGGACATGAGAAATGCATTAATGAAACTATTTGAATTTTTGAGAAATTCAGGAAATTTAAAAAAGTAAAGAGATTTTATTTGGGGGGGAAGAGGTTATTATTTCATTCTCAAAGACAACTTGTACTGATCTTGTATGAACACATAAAAGTTAATTGTTTGATCTCACTGCCTAAAAATATTTCCCAAGGAAATAATGTAATAGAAAGCCAAATAAGGTTCAGATAACTATGTTATATTAGTCTACAGCATTCAGGTAAATTTACTCAATCAATCGTGTGTGTGTGCCTATCTCATATAGATATATTCAGATGTATTCATCATATATGTTGTATGTGTACACTCAAGCACAAACACATACATGTCACCAAGTGGTACTGAATCACTACATATAGATGTGCAGGGATAGAGAGAGGGAGCTCAAGTCTAAGGCTCCTTCATTGATATTAAATTTTATTTAAGTAATTTTAAACATCTTCATGAAGTAAGATTTATAACCCCAGAGTAGGAAATTATATGTTGATTCAGAAAAGAATAGAACAGGGAGTGGCCCAACAATCATACCTTTCCTTTGCCTTTCTAGGGTGTGGGCTGAAGTTTGATTTGGTTAAGAAACACCCATAAGCAAAGGGCAAGAGTTAGCTAAGTCAAAGCAATCTCATTTCCTCTCCTTATATAAACTCATTAGCAAAAACATGAGAGTTTTTGCTCACAATATAGACTTACATTTCTTTTTGTTTCTATTCTCCAACCTGACTTGCTTTCAAGATACCTCAGTAGAATGGTGCCAGAGCCATTTTTTGGTACGTTACTTAGACTCTTTTACACTATTTCATCTCCACTCCCTTGGAACTGGATTTGAACCTATGACTTTGAAGCAAAAGGCCCGAGAGCCAGTTGGCAGCCCAACTTTATCATCTCACCAAAGCCCCCAATCTTATTCACCTCACTCATTCCAAACTTTTAATTCCCATTCTTTTAAAAAATCTTCTGTTACATCCACTTTCCACTGTATTTCTATGAATAATGTTGCTAAGTTTGCATTTATTTTTATTCCTAAAGACTTTATGGTGTTTACTTATCCTTGTTTTGATACTGCTGTTGACTTTGGAGTTATAATTACCACTACTATGGACTGAGAAAGCTTGATGATAGATTGTGGCAATTTGACCAACCACTATGTGGGAAATGGTGTAATGGCAGTCATTAGAAATTAAATTAATTAGGCATGACTAACATCAGCTGCCTTTATTCTCAGGGTGATTAAGACTGGGAGTTCAAAAATACTAAAAGTCACATTACCTTGTTTTATCTTGAGAAGGGAAGGGCTGTCAACTTTGCCTCTAAGAGGTTTTCTTTCTCATTTTATAGTGAATTTGGCTTTGCTTTGAGATTAAGCAGCTGTGTGATTTCTGCTTATTTGGAGAACTCATTCTGTGAAGTTTATGATCAACAATATGGAGAGGTAAAAATGATCATTTAGACATTTGGAAAGTACAGGATAGATATTTGTTCTTTCTTGTTGTTAAAGGGTTTAATCAAACCCTTCTTGATTAAAAAGAAGTAGGAAGGAAACTATGTTTACGGGTTCTTATTATTTCACAGAAATGCATTGTGTTTTAATAAAGACCTATATGATGATTTTTTTAACATTTTTATTTGTGAGTAATACTGAAACACATTTCACAGAAATAAACTTCACCATGAAAGAAAAGCCATAACTCTGAGGAACTCTTTTCTCCTATGTACCATCCTTGGACAATTATATTCACCACTAGAAATTCAGCTACCATCATGATGCAGATTTCTCCCTAACCTGTACCTACCTCATGTCCTTCTTCTCCCAGCTCACTAATTACAACATTTTACTGAACATTTTCTTTTGAGATCCTGGGTCTGATTCTGATGACATTTATCACTGAAAGGCTACCTGTCATTGGCTCTGAGTCAGACACACTTAGATTCATGTTCTTGCTACTTAACCTTACAAATTGTCATTTTTTCTCTTCTATAGAGTAGAGTCAACTACATAACAGGGTTCTTGTGCACATGGCATGAGATAATGTAAACAAAGGGCTTAGCCAGGTGTCCAGCAGATGGCAATGACTCAACACATAGTACCCATTTTTACTAAACTCTAACTGAGGACATAAAGGAAAATGGCCAAGTCCCTCACTCTTGTTTAAATGATTGAAAAACTGGAGAGATCTATATTGGTGATTTTGTTTTGAAAAATGTCAGCTTAGTGTTATAATTGCAAGGAGGAAATGAGACACTGAAAGGGTTCTATTTCAATACAGATGTGAAGTTGAGAAGTACAGAACTTGGAATAAAAAGAACTGAGTTCCAAATCTCATTCAAACATTTTCTAGCTTTGAGATTTAGATTTTGGAAAACCTTCCAACATCTCTGAAAGTGTTTCCTTAAAAGTAGGATTCCTCATTAATTGTATGCATTTTTTCAAAGTTCATTTTAAAAAAAATAAAATGCTTGAAAATCATATAGCAATTATTAGATGAAAACAAAGGCAGAGGTTTTGAGTAAGTTGAGAAAGCCATTGACCAAAAGCAAACTTTAGGTGAAAGAACAATTTCAATACAAAAATTAAAGTACAAAAGCAACTCCGATAAAACAGTAGTTTAGATAGAAGGTTAGAGAGACGCTAAAGTAGAGCAGATGATTAGCGGTTATGTTTTCTACCCGGTGAAGAATCTCACCTCTAAAATGACGGCATGTATTCGTACCTGAATACATACACACATCCTCATACTGTACTCACTGTAGTGTGAGAGTTAACAATTCATTGACTCTAAAGGCTTGGAGATCTCAGAGATTGAGGACATTCATTTGAAATAATTGTTAACACGGACCATGGAAAGAAAAAGGAAACTTAATATTTAATTGCTCTCCTACTGTCTGACTCAGACTGTCTTACATCCAAGCTCCTTCTTCCCCTGTCTTCGCCATCTTCCAAGGACAGGCATTGATTGTTTGTCCCACCATTGCTTGGCCTCTTTGAGGTGGTATACTTATTCCTTGACTTCTGAGCATTGTAGTTGTTTGTTTCTGTTTCCCTCCCATTAGCAATTAGCTTAATCAAATTTCTCCTCTCTCTTACTAGATTATTCTCTAGTGAAATGGAAAGAAGCCTTTCTTCTGTTAGAACTTGGGATAGAAGTTGTTTAGACCATAATAAAAGGTGACTACCTGATTATGAGTTTTTCTTCTTTAATTTGCAAATTATATCTACAAATGTTCATAAAAGAAAAGATTAATGGTCCTCAAGCAGAGCTTTCAAGCTGGAGGCAGGCCCTTGCTTAATGCCCATTGCTCACATTACCACCGGAGGTGGCTCCTGCCTGTACTCAGATGTTGTCCAGCTCTTCACTTAGCGCTTCTGCATGATAGCCTTATTGCCCCTGATTGTTTTCTCTCAGATCTCTCTGTCATCAGTATCCCAGAACTGGAGACTCCAGATTAGATATAACTGGATGGCCACAAAGGCCTCATGAAGGCATGGGAAGCATGTTGGGCTGCAAGAGTGCAGAGGTCACAGCCCAAGTGTACCCAGTCTGAGATAGCCGCAGGTTCCACTGTGGTGACAACGGCCACAGTCCTAGTTCAAGATTTCTGTTTGAGTAAGAATAAGACAGGTGAAAAATCCTTGCACACCAGTTGTGTTTGGTGGCAAGGTTATTTTATTTTTATATTTCTGTAATTTCTAAAATAACCATTCTGAAATTCTCATTGTAAGAAAAAATAATCTTTAACAAAATCTTGCCTATTCTTTAACATCTAGTTTATCTTCTCCAGATAATCTTAATGGCTGCATATGTGCAGTACTTTTCAGAGCACTTATAGAGTATGTTATGCACTTTCATGAATGTTTCTCTTTTAGAATTTGCTATATCTCTAGGAGGAAAAAAGAACATGTATCATTTCCCTCATTTACTGATAAGACAATGGGTCAGACATGATATCCTAAGAAGAACTAAAATCTACATATTCTGATCACTAATTCACTGTCTGGCAGGACAGATAATGCCTTTCTGGGTTTTCTTTGGAAAAATAAATCTCTCCTCTTTATGCAGTCGGAAAAATAAACAAGCAAAAATGAAAAATAATTTCGCTAACGCCAGTTTTTAAAAAAATATTGTGTGTGGTGAAAAAAGCAACATGACTCAGAAAGATAGCCCTTTCCCCAAGGGGTAAGAGGCAGTTGTCTCAACCACGTTGATGGCCCATCCCTGACTAATCTGATCACTGCTGTAACTTCATAGTTGAGCAAGGCACATGGCCTACAGTGGGAGTTAAATGACCAGTGTTGGAACGAATGAATAAATCAATGAATAAGTGAATGAGTGAGTGAGTGAGTGAGTGAGTGTGTGTGTGAGTGACATCAGAAGTAGATGTTTTCCTAAAAACAGATAGGCTCAGTGTTTCTCACATTCTTGCCTTCTGAGAGTTCTCTATGAGACATTAACTTAGTGCTTTCTTTTTTAACCTGAAAAGCTTTTGTAAGCAGTGTGAGTGGCTTTTTAGAGTAACCAATTCATCTCGGTTTTCCTGAAATTGTTCCTGTTTTATTTAGCACTAGAAGTCTCTCATCCCTTGGAAATCCCTTCGTCCAGGGCAAACTGAGACAGTTGGTCATCCTATGTCTAGATGACTTCCTTAGGGCAAAATAATTTTTTAAGAATTCATGACCTGAACTTAGCTCTGTGTCTAAGATCTCATAATCAATTAAGATGAACTTTAGAGTGCAGTATTTTTTCCAACACTACTTTACCAGATCATCAAAATAGAACCTATTTTGATAACTCATTCCATACATATTGAGGGTTGACGTGGGTGTCTGAAGGACACTTTACAATTCTAGATATGGCTGCAATGTGATGTACTTTCATTGTCAATTTCTTCAGTCCTAGCATTTGTGATATCACTCCTTCTAGAAGAATATGTTTGGATTAGCAAGTGCGTATGCTTTGGTGAGTAAAATAGTTCTACTGGGAAAAGTGAGAAATTTTTTTAGACCCTCCTTAGTTTAGAGAAAAAAATTAAATCAGTGTCTATAAGAATTTTTTATTGTCCTAAAAGCTTCTTAATTTTTAGTTTTTCCTAGTGGAAAATAAAACATTTTTGCAACATTACGCAGTCAGTATACTTTAGGACATTGCCTTTCTTCCTCTCTCCTTGGTTGTTTTATTGTTTGTTTGTTTGTTTTTGAGCTTGGGCTGGGGAAAAGCATAAAAAAAAAAAACAGAAGATAAATGGAATTTGCTTTTGAGAATTTTTTTTTTCCAGCAAGTGTTTCTTCAAAACTTATCTCTTGCCTGTGGAAATGGCATTCAGATTTACTTGCCTGAAACCTGCAATTCAATTGATACTGTTTTACAAATGGTAGAGTCACTCATAACCATTAGTGATACTCCTACAGCAATCATCTGAAAGTTATAAATTCGGTTATAATCCTAAAACAAATTAACAAGGGCAAGTATCCTGTTCTATGGTCAACCTGTTTATCTAGTTGAGCAAATTTTGCCTTGAACATACAATTCAATAACAAATATGAGTACCAGCAAGTACATTCTTACAGTGTGATTAGAGCTGAGTTAGGATTAGTGAGTGGTGCCAAGATATGTACTGGTTTTCATATGGCTCTTCTACAATTATCAAATGGGCATGGAGCATTTGAGCAGGAGAAAAATTTTACTTGTTGGTAAGAAAGTTTACCTCCATTTGCTTTAGTTTTTTCATCAATGCAAAAGTGATGATAACTTTCCTTCAGGAAAGATTTAGGAAGATCTCTGAAAATTTGATATTGAGTTTCACAATTTGTACCAGTTGCATGTTCTGGGGTGGCAGGATAAGACCATAAATATACAAAGCTCACAGTTTCCATGTGTGGGAACCCAGCTGGTAAATGGCCTTCTCCTTTAAACTCATTTGTGGAATTAAATTATAGAGAGGGAGAGAGTAAGGGAGGAGAAGTTAAGCAATACAGATAATTCTCTTCATCTTATCTGAGTACTAGTTAAATGGAATTTTCTAAACCTGTATTTGTAGATTCTCAAATTTTCAACCATATTCTGAGCACTCTAAATTCCCTGCTACTTTTCAAATACTATTACAAAGAAGTTTGTTTGAAGAAGAAGTTTACTCTAAGGGTAGAGAAAGGCAAAAACCTTTATTTTAAGCATTGGGTATTGTATTCTAAGTCAAAACATAAAAGATATTGATTTTCTCCTGAACTACTGCATACGAACCAATTCAAATTAAGTTGGAGGAAGCTTTGTATGTAGAACATTGGTACACAGCAATATTAGTTTAGTAAAGCAATTTATGGCATGCACCAGAGAAGGTCAAAGAAATAAGGCCAACCCTGAATAGAGAGATAGAAGCTGAGGAGCTGTTTGCTTCTTCAAGACTGGTGTTGAGATAATGTTGCAAAGAGAGTCTCAATAGATGTGGAGTGGAGGCAAGTGAGATATCTCTAATGGTACACAGTTTAAGGTAGAAGTGTTAGCTGTTGTGAAATGTGCTTGGAAGGTCAAGAATTAAAGCCTAGGACACTGAGAACAACCATCAGTTTAGAAGTTGAATGAAGAAAGTCTTCCACTTTGAGGTCATCTTAACTAGTTAGCCACAATATATGAGCAGCCCTGTTGTCTCTGCAGGGTCTAGGCAATGTTGGGACGTTGGAAAGTAATAGAGACTCACTGAAGCTTCTCTATCACTACAAGAAACACCCATTGTAAAAGGTAACAATAATCACTCTTAAATTCCCTGTTCCACCAGCTGTCTGTAGTGGGTGCAGCTCCCACCTACACCCTGAATTCCTTGATGACTGAGCTACCTCCTGCAAGCCCACCAGATCACAGCCAACTCACATTATAGCTCCTGCCCCTGGAAAGAATGTTACCTTCCTTTTAACAGTTTTGATGAGGCTCTTGCTGACATTAAATGGACAATTGATATTTAAAGTAGTGTTTTATATCTTATGTTGTAATATTTTTTAAAGTAATTTAAGACTTTACATAAATTAAAGGGTTTCTTTATCTTTGTATAAAATATGGGTAGGAAAGCCTCAGCTATCTAGAGATATTCCCGCAGGAAGTCCACGGGATACCTGAAAAGCGAGAATGGGAAGTGAGAATTTGGCTACAGAAAGAGCATAGTCTCTTTGCAGGAACAAAGGCTTTGTGAAAATGTTCTGCTTCCCATCCTTAGGAGGGAATAGAAGTGGGTGGAAGGGTCAGGAGAAAGAAAGATCATCAAAGAAGAAAGTCATCTGAAAATTTTTGAAAAAAAGTGGACCCATCCCATTGTTTCCACTGAACCCATGTCATGAGAACAAACTCCCAAGTTCCCATTTCCTGTTTCTCCTGCACTTTTTCTCATGAGAATCCAGTCTCAGACTATGGGTCTGTTACAGTTTCAGTCAAGGAAGGGTACTAGGCTATCTGCTAAGAATAAGGTGCTAAGAATAAGAAAAGTAAAACTACACTGGCAATCAATTATTAAGCCAAAAAGACTAAACATCAACCTTTAATTAAATTTTCAAGCCAGCTAAATATTAATTTCCTAAAACATTTTATGTAGAAAAGAGAAAGACTGTAAAATGTGAATGCCAGTGGGGTTTGCTAACATTACATTAGAAGCCCAACTTAATATGATACTTAATTATTGATTAAAAAGCAAACAGACAAATGCATACTAAAAATGAACCTCAAAAGAGAAAAAGGCTAGGATATCACTGGAGGAGGTCATCAATTTGGGGAAATTTTGAGGAGAAAACAATCGATATTCATCTATCAGGGAAATTTTGGACTCATTTTCCAGAGAAGCTGGAGTTGAACTGAACAATCTCACAGGACCTATAATTCTTTCTTCCTTTTTTAGGATCCACTTCCTTTTTCCATCATGGCTATAGACAATAGGATACAATTGGGTCACTTGCTTCAGGCCCAAAAGTTTGTCCAAAGGTCAGTGCAGTGAGATTTCACAGCAAGCAAAAGACTAGTTTTCCCACTGAAATGTAAGGATGAGAGACATCTGTGATTTCTGGTTTTCTATTAAATTTAGATAGATGAAAGATAGATGATAGATAGATAGATAGATAGATAGATAGATAGATAGATAGATAGATAGACAGATCCAAAGGAGGAGAAGAGGGAAAAACTTAGAAAACTGACCAACTAGCCTTAAATTACTTTATATTATTTTTTGGAGTTTTTGTTTGTTGATTTGCTTTTTTATTTTGTTTATATTTAAAATGAAGTAAAAGGATAGTGAAGACTGCCTAAGTGAGCTCCTTGTCACAAAGCCCTAAATGTTTCTTCTAGCTTGGCTGTTGTAAGATTTCTCACCAGGACACAGAAAGACAACGTGACAAATCGCCTCTCCATCCAAACACGTTTTCTAAATGGACATCTAAATTATATTCCTTATTAGAGGGCTCACAGGAAATGTTGGAACTCCATGGAAAAATCACTCACCATAAGCCATCTGCAGATCTCAATCTGGGCTATTGTCTACAAATAACAGCTACACACTCACCAACCTTCTAAAAATAACAATGGCCATCCTTCCTTCTAGTTGCAGGCTCGGGACAAGGACTTCCTTTAAAAAAATCTTCCTTCTACACTAGTATGAGGCACAGATAGCCAAAGACTCCCCACACAGATGCTTTCAATTTCACATCCAGTGAGAACGAGGTGACTTGAAAGAGAGAAAACAAGCTCACTGTTGTTAGATCATCAGGAAAATAGGCAACTATGGGTAGGGCCATGGCTGTTAGGGATGCAGGAAAGCAGTTCACTGAGTATACTTATTTTCCTGTCTTTTCCGCAAAGGAGGAGCAGATTTTCCAGGGGGGCTTTGGTTTGGAGTTGGACGTTTCATCCTCACTCAGAGGGACCTCACTGCACCCACAAGCTTATTTCTGGGTATTAAGTCCAGCCATTTTGCACTGCAAAGTGGTAGAGCATGGTTTTCTGTAGGGGAGAAACAGCATTCTATACCAAATGGCCAGGTCAGCTGCTGATTCTTTGGCTAAACCTGAGAGCCAAAAACAGAAAAGGCTTCCTTCTACAAACAAGAGTTCATCTAGAGATGCCCACACTTCAGTTTACCCACAGTGTCATACCAACTCACACAGATACCCCAGCCAGCACATCTGCCTCCTGACAGACTCTAGTGAGAAGATATCAAGTTTCAGGCTTCAAATGACCTTCCCTATCCCTACTGCATCTCTCCCATGAGTTACTTCAGCACTCAGCCTTGGGAAAAACCTCTGAAAACCAGGAATCTCCAGCTGTTTCCACAAAACCTCCAGCTCTTTATCCCATTCTGCACAGGCCCTCTCTTGGGGATTATGTGAAAAATGAAATTAAGTTTTATAAGAGCAGATATTATATCACTATTTTCACTGTATACTGTAGAGGTGCATAACTTATACTTGATCACATATGGTACTTTTGTTCTTTTGTAATAATTTGAGAACCAAGCACTTGGTTCATATTATAACCTAAATTATAATATAAATAAATGTTAAAATACATAGATGTATAATATAAATCAGATTAGACTTACATCATTTTAACTTGTAGTGCCTTTCCCAGAAACATAACCAGTCATAAGTTCCAGGAATACAGTTTTGATGTGAGGGAGAAGGGGGTTCAAGTTCAAAGAACTAGGTGCAAACTCCTTGCTCTTTACTGGCTAAATTTCTTAGAGAAGTTGCTTAGCTTCCTCCTGTGTAAACTGTGGCTAATAATAATAACTTCCTCACTTGCTTGTTTTAATGAGCAATTGTGAAAAGAAAAACAAAAGACCTTTATAAATGCTTTACAAATGTTAGCTAGAAAGTTAAGTACCTTTGCTTAAAGCAATTAACAATGATTGTATCCATAGAAGGTAATTTGCATTCTCTTTACTATTACATTTTCCTAATTCTATTTTTTAATATTTTTTTATTTTTCAATTATACTTGGAATATAATATTATATTAGTTTGAGGTATACAACATAGTGATTAGACATTATATAACTTACTAATTACCCTGATAATCTGTTATCTATCTGACACCATACATAGTTATTACAATATTATTTACTATATTCCTTATGCTATAATTTACATCTTCATGACTATATTGTGACTACCAATTTGTACTTCTTAACCCCTTTCCTCTTTTTCACTCACTTCCCATAAACCCGCTCCCATCTGGTAACAAAACGTTCTCTGTATCTAGGAGTCTGTTTCTATTTTGTTTATTTTGTTCTCTAGATTCCACATATAAGTGGAACCACGTGACATATTCCACTCAGCACAATACCTTTTAGGTCCATCCATGTTGTTGCAGATGGCAAGATTTGATTGAATGGTTGGTTGATTGATTGATTATTTTTATGACTGAGTAATAGTCCATTGTATGTATGTATCATCTCTTGTTTATCCATTCATCCACTGAGGGACACCACGTTTCCTCCATTGTTGGCTATTGTAAATAATACTACCATGAATATATGAATGCACATGTCCCTTCGAAGTAGTGCTTTGGGATTCTTTGGATAAATACCCAGAGTGGGATTACTGGGTCCTTCTTTATCTCTTGCTACAGCCTTTATTTTAAAGTCTATTTTGTCTGATGTAAGTATTGCTACCCCAGATTTTTTTTTTCCATTTCCATTTTCATGAAATATCTTTTCCACCCCTTTACTCGCAGTCTGTGTTTGTCTTTCAATCTGAAGTGAGTCTCTTGTAGGCAGCATATGTAAGGGTCTTTTTCCATTCAGCCACTCTATCTTTTGATTGGAGTATTCTTTTTTATTTGAAATACTTGTTGATAGATACGTAATTATTTTATTATTCATATTTTTGATACGTATTTTTTTTCTTCTTCTTAAAGAAGTCCTCCCAACATTTCCTGTAATACTGGCTTGGTGATCATGAACTTCTTTAGCTTCTCTTATCTGGGAAGTTCTTATCTATCCTTCAAGTCTAAATGATAGCTTTGCTGGATTGAATGATCTTGGTTGTAGGTTCCTGCTTTTCATCACCTTGAATATTTTCTGTCAATCCCTTCTGGTCTGCAGTTTCTGTTGAAAAATCAGCTGACAATCTTATGGGAGCTCCCTTGTAGGTAAATAGTTACTTTTTTCTTGCTGCTTTTAAGATTCTCTCTTTGTCTTTAGCCTTTAGAATTTTAAATATAATGTGTCTTGGTGTGGGCCTCTTTAGATTCATCTTGTTTGGGACTCTTTGAGCTTCCTGAGCTTATATATCTACTTCCTTCACCAGGTTAAGGAAATTTTCCATTATTTTTTCAAATAGGTTTTCAATTTCTTGTGCTCACTCTCCTCTCCTGGTACCGCTATGATACAAATGTTGTTATGTTTAACGTAATCCCAGAGGCCCCTTTAAACTATCCTCATTTGGGGGGTTCTTTTTTCTTGTTGCTGTTCTGATTGGTTGTCCTCTGCTACCCCATCCTCTAAATCGCTGATTCGATCTTCCACTTCTTCCAATCTATTGATCCCCTCTAATGTATTTTTCACCTCAAATTTTTCTAATTTATAAGGGAAAAAATAAATATACTTTTCATAGAAGTTAATGAAAATAGGTGGTGTATTAGTTTGCTAATGCTGCTATAACAAGCACCACAGACTGGGAGGTGGAGATGGTGGGACTTAAACAACAGAAATTTATTTTCTCACTTTTCTGGAGGCTGGAAGTTCAAGATAATTATTGTCTTTTCTGAAGTTTCTTTTATTGGCTTATAGATGACCATCTTCTTCTCTATTTTTACATGATCTTTCTTTTGTGCATATCAGTGTTCTAATTTACTCTCATAATGATTGGTCTAGGGCTTATCCCAATGACTTCATTTTAACTTAATTACCTTTTTAAAGACCCTAGATCCAAATGGAGTAACATTCTGAAAAACTGGGCTTTAAGACTTCAAATATGAGTTTGGAGGAGACACAATTCAGTCCATAAAGGATAGGTGGGACAGAAATTTCACTCATGAATTTGAACTTGTTTGTTTGATTTTTACTTTTCAATTTCAATAACCAAGATCAATAAAATGGTCTGATACTAGTGAATCTAGAAACTTTGAGCTGGCCTATTGTGTTCTACAGCTTGATTTATGGCCAAATATACCAAAATTTAGTACCTTTGGTTTTGCAGAAAAAAAGAAATATCACACCCCAGCACTCGGGCCTCTGCAACAGAGCCGGCCTGTGATTACAGTTCTGTCAGGGGAGCATTTGGCTATCTAGAGATAATAGAATTTTATGGTTTTATTTTCCTCTCATTATTCAATTCAGAAAAGGAAAGCTGACTTCCTGAATGCTCTTCACAAATAGTTCTTAATAATTCAAGAAATCTTTTCTTCCCATTCACAGGACCCTGGTCCCACTCTCCAAGGATCAGATGAAATTAATAAAGAGAAACTATAACTTTACTCAATGATGTATATCAAAGACACCATTTTTCTGTACAATAATTTGATAGAAATATTCTAACATGCACGCTCATACATTGCCATCAAGGATATTTATGAAAGATACCTTCGATGAAAGTGAGTCTAATATTTAAATAGAGAGTTATCATTTTAGCCCACTATGCAATAAACATTCTGTTTTTAAATAACCACAATCCTTTAATTCTAAGCTAAAAACTTAAAAGATGTTTTCATATTCAACATCACTTTTTAAAATCATTTCTCTAGATAAAAGTGGCACTCAAAAATGTTTATTTGTGACTAGGCAAAAAGGCATAGATGATAGAGGCTTTGTTCACCCCCTCTTGCATCTACATCAAAGATGTGACAGAAACACGGAGCAAACAGCAAGCAGAGCTGCCTGGGGGTCTAGATGAACAGAATCACTACAACTAGGGAGAGAAATAAGACATCAACCTCTAACAGTAGAAGGTAAGAGAGAGTGAAGACGCAAGGCTATCATGTCCCCAGCGGCTAAGTACAGCAGGGGCTATGGCAGCCGGCAGCTGCAACACCTCTTAAAGGGGCCGTGTCTGTAACTGGACTTTCCTGGTGATGGATTCACTCGCTCTGAGCACCAGAACTGGGTCAGCTGCTCAGGGAGAGCACCAGGGACTTACAGGGGTTGCAGAATTGTCAGAGCAAGGGCCAGAGATGAAGCTTTCTCCCAGGCAGAAGTGCTAGTAGTATCTATTGTTACTCTTTTGAGCCCTTCCCATCCCAGCACGCAGATCCAGTGCTGCCATAGTAGAGATCTTATCAAACAGAGGTCACTCCACAGAGAGGATTCTTTGAAACTTCGCCTCTCCCAACTCTCGGCCCTACTCAAATTACATCCAGTTGTGTCCTCTGCAAGTCATGTGTCTCTTGCTGAGCAGCTCTAAGACCCACACTCGTGGCAGCTGGCCTCGGTTTCTGGTGTGGCCTTTTTAGGCAACTATAAG
This sequence comes from Pteropus alecto, assembly GCF_000325575.1. Classification (NCBI taxonomy): domain Eukaryota; kingdom Metazoa; phylum Chordata; class Mammalia; order Chiroptera; family Pteropodidae; genus Pteropus; species Pteropus alecto. The sequence goes on along the minus strand of NW_006441950.1, from coordinate 879,895 downwards.
CACAGCATTTGTGGATTGCTTGCTGAATCTTAAGAGGTGGCCCTAGAGGCACACAGGCTGGAGCTAAACTTGACCTGCAGCTGAACCTCTTTTAGGACTGTGCTGCTAGACACCACTACACAAAGCTACGCTATTAAGACTGGGAGACTTAGGAGCTTTGCTTAGTACATAGAAATGGGCAGAGAAAGGCAGCCAAAATAGGAAGACAAAAAAGAAGAAACCATATGAAAGAACAGAACAGAGATCAAGGAAAAATAGAGTTAAGCAATCTAACAGGTGCAGAATTCAGAACACTGGTTATAAAGATGGTCAATGAACTTAGGGGAATAATAGATGAACTCAGGGAGAACTTTAACAAAGAGATAAAAAACATAAACATGGAAATGGAAATTATAAAAGGGAACCAATCAGAAATGAAGAATACATTATCTGAGATGAAGAATATATTAGAGGGAATCAACAGAGTGGATGAAGAAGAGGATCAAATCTCTAATAAAGAGGATAGGAAAGCCAAAGACACTCAATCAGAATGGCAAGAAAAAAGAAGCTAAGAATACCATAATAATTTCAGGAGCCTATGAGACACTATTAAATGTAAAAATATCCATGTCATAGGGGTACCTGAAGGAAAACAAGATGTTGAAGAGATATTTGGAGAAATAATGATGGAAAACTTCCCTCACCTGGTGAAAGAAACAGACACACAACCCCAAGAGGCTCAGAGAGCTTGATGAACCCAAAGAGGCCCACACCAAAACACATATAATTAAAATGCCAAAGGTTAAATACAAAGAGAGAATCTTAAAAGCAGCAAGAGAATAGCAGTTAGTTATCTACAAGGGAACACCCTGTAGACTGGCAGTTGATTTCTCAAAATAAACTTTGCAGAACAGAAAGTATTGGCAAGAAATATTGACATGATGAAAACCCAAGATCTACAACCAAAGATACTTTATTCAGCAAAGCTATCATTTATAATTGAAGGACAGATAAAGAGCTTCCCAGACAAAAATAAGCTAAAGGAATTTATCAACACCAAGCCAGTATTACAGGAAATGCTGGAGTATTGTGCTGAATGAAGTAAGCCAAATAGAGAAAGACAAATACCACATATTTCACTTACATGTGGAATCTAAAGACCAAAATAAACAACAATAACAACAAAAATAAAGACTAACTCATAAATACAAAGAATATTTTGAAGACTACTAGACAGGAGAGGAGTTAGGGGGGTGAAAAAGGGCAAAGGGATTAAGAAGTACAAATAATAGTTACAAAATAGTCATGAAGATATAAAGTGTAGCATAAGGAAAATAGTCAACAATGTTATAATAAATATGTAAGTGGAAGAGGGATACTAGATTTAATGGGGTGATCACTATACTGTACAACTGAAATTAATATATTATTATATGCCAACTATAACTGAAAAAACTCATTGAATTGTACAATGTAAATATGAACAACTAATTGTCTATTATATTTCAATAAAGCTAGAAAAATGTTTATTTGTTTAAGATCAAAAAGCTGTGTCCTAAAGCAATAAAAAAAATGAATGGATAAGTAAAATGTATATTCAATACAGTAAAATAGTATTTGGCCATAAAAAATGATAAAGATCTGATACACACTACAACATGGATAAACCTTAAAAATATTATGCTAAGTGAAAGAAATTAGTCCCAAAAGATCCATTTGTATGATTCCACTTACATAAAATGTTCAGAATAGGCAAATCTCTGGAGAAAACATAGATTAGTGGTTGTCAAGGGCTGATATGAGTGGGAGAAAATGAGAGCAAATGCTAATGAGCACAGAAATTTTGGGAGGATGAATATATTCTAAAATCAATTGTGATAATGACTGCATATTCAAAACTCCACGAATATACTAAGAACCATTGAACTGTATCCTTTAAATAGGTGAAGTTTAGGGCATGTAAACTGTATCTCAATAAAGCTGTTATTAAAGAAAAGTTGTGCCATACCATACTTAATGTAATATTAATTTAACATGTCGCTGTACCTATTTCCACAATCTTTAAAAAATATTGACAATATCTACTTTAGTCCTGCCCATGAAAAAAAAAAAGATTGTTAATGTTTTTGTAAATTCAACTGGAAATATGACACAATTTCAGGAAATCTATTACAGGAATCAAACAAGAAAAACTATTTGAATATCCAGTATAATTCAAGATCTACCCCATTCCTTAAGAGCAATAGATGTGGGCACACCCCAAAGGAAAGATCAATGGTAAATACATAGAGAAACATTTAGAACTGTTCTCTCTCTAGGCATCACTGGTCATGTGGTCTGAGTGGACATTCCTCCTGAGAATATAATTATACACTGAAAAGATGAAATTTTGATGCAAGTGTTGGTGAGCATCTTTGTCTATTTTATTCATCACTTATTTCCTGACATAGTAGATGCTCCATAAGATTTGTTGAATAAATGAATAAACAAATGAATGAATAATGAGTAAAAAGTTTTTGTATTTTTTCTCAATCCCTCATTACTTTAGAGTTTTATACTGAACTATGAGACATAGCCATTGGAAAATGGTTTTACTACATGTTGTTTAGTTATGTCATGTCTATCTTTAGTTATGTCCATCTTGCTCCTACCTACAATGGACATTTTAACCCCAAACAAGAAGTCATTACTAAGTACAGAGTGGTCATTAATCCCAGTTCACAAACTCAAGTATGTAAGAAACCACTTTATTATTCTGTGAGCTGACATCAATTGGAAGTCCCCATTTTAGAGTAATGGGAATACACTGCACCAACTTGTTCTCTCCATAATTCCACAGGGGAGATGAGAGATTGCCAAGGGATACTTGGCATCTTGGTCCATCCATGCCAAGTCCTGCTGAGACATTCTCTTTGCCTTTCTGGTCAATGGTCCGGGTGGGTTACTGTTGTTCCTTCACTCCACACTGATCATGACCCTTTCACATCTGCCCTCTGGGCCACCCCCATGCAATCTATTTACTGTATTGAAATAGATTCCCAGAAAATATTTCCTTGCTCCAGAACAAGACATTTCTCATAGGACTCTTCAGTCAGTTTTCCTGGTTACACCAGACAGACCTTTCTTCTGTTCCCACTTAACTGTGGGAACTCTGTGGTTCTATTTTAAGACTTTCTTTGTAACTCTCCCCTATCAGCCACCCAAGGATGAGGGGCAAAATATAGGGATCCACCAGTATAGAGACCCACTTCTCCAGTGATCCATCTCCTCAAAGTGAAGAAGTCCAGCCTAAAGTCTATCATTAGTCTTAGGCTAGAGCCTAGATGTTTTAAATTCAAGAGCCAAGAATTTAACTAATTTGTTATCTGTGTTCTGTTGTGTCTTCCATTCCCTGAGGAAATGGAGGCAGAGTGGATCAGGTGCCTAGTGAGGAAAGGGTTGAAGTAACTGAAAATAGCAAGGAAAATACTCTACTGGCTCAAGTTTTGGTGATTTTGCCATAGAATTTTACAAAAGTAAAAAGTGTGGTGGGAGCTTCACCACAAAGTAGAGGGATTCTACAAGGTGCTGCTGTACAAGGTGCACCTGCAGCCACAACACTAACCCCCTGCCTAGCTCTTGGATACAGCCTGGGAAGAAAGGCAAGGGAAGAAGAATATGCTTTTATAAAAATTAACTACATTCCTGGGTTGGCCTCCCTCAGACCCTTCTCTAATGACTTCAGAGTAACAAAAGGGTCATCTTGCAGGGAGAGTTAGTCCTGGCCTTACATCGTTCAGTCCCCCTGATACTTGCATATGTCCCAAAATATCTTTTAAAATTAGTAAGATGAAGTATCAATTTCATATTATTTAAATACAATTAATTCACATTTTATATTTTTTATATTTGAAATTTTAAATGAGCTATACTTCCAAAACAATAACACAAATGAGTTACCACTGGGTATGGAAATGATATAGAGGAATTGTACTAAAGTAGAAAGAATAAAAGCTAGGTATACATGATTATCTCTCTCTTTGGACATTACTCCATTAACTGTATAGACGACAAAAGGGGCTTTATGGAAAGTAATCCTAAACAGAGTGATATGATCATAAATTTCTAACTTCGCAGGTCATAATGCATAGTCACACCCTAGGCGTATAAATTCTTTACTAAAATGCTTATCTTTGCCTTAAGAAAGCCCTGTACATTGCTTAACTCACCTAGGTTAATACACCTTTTAAATGCTCCTTTTCAGACCCCTTCTTCTAATACTTGACCATCCTTTAAGACCTCTCCTTCTAAAGTTTGCAGGAGAACCATAACCTTTACTATTCTATAATCTGATCTCTGTCTTGCTTCCTCCCACCTCCAAGATTCTATAATTTTCCTTAAATTCCATCTTTAATCTCAAATGAATAACAGAAACTACAAACTACTATTCTCCAAAGCATTTATTTTAGTCCGTTGAGATCTTGCTTCCAGATGTATTTTCTGTTTGACTCAAATAAATTTTTATAAAATTCTCTATAGGTTTGGATGTTCTTACATCAACATTACTTGGTATAGTACTGCAGGATTCCAAGGAAGCTCACCCAGGACCACCCTGCAGATTCAGATCCAGTGCCAGGAACCAGCAGGACACCATTGTGCTCCACTGGCTCCCCACTTCACGTTGGGTGAACTCGAGTGAGTTTTGTCTCAGAATCCAAAACCTACCTGCTTTAGGGAGTAGTCCCTGACTTAGTTGAGTTGTTATTATGTGACTGCTTTTAATTTTGAGTTTTTTAAATTGGCTCAAAAGAAAAATTAAAATTAACATGGGAAATTGTGCCTCAGAGGCCGACAAGCCCCACAACAGCCTCCTTTTAGTACGCCAGCAAGTTTTATGTACAATATATACAGAGCCTCAACCAGCGGGTATCTACAGAAATGGGGAGATTTAACTAAAAGTGAATAGCTTAAAATATCCAACATGGGGCACTTTTGATACCTCTAAATTAATTATTGTGTATGCTCAGTTGGAAAAAGCTGGCTCTAAAATTGAACTGAATGAATGGAATGCTTGCCTTGTTTGAAAAATAAAAGCTTCTAAAGAGAGTGCAGATAAATTTGCTTCTCTTCAGGAAGTTGATGAGTAAATTTTAAAGACTGTCTCTGAACTCTCAGATAAAATTTCCTCTCTCCAGGAAGTTAATAAGAAACTTTTAGAGACTATCTGTGAACTAAAGAAGACTTCCAAAACTGGTCAATGCCAGCATCCCTCTCCCTTCTGCCCCTTTCTTCAACCACCCCACTACTTTTTGAGGTCCCTTTTCAAGACTTGTCCTCTCTTTCTCCTCCTCTTCTCTCTATACCTCCTCTACCACCACCCTTTGTTGACTTAGAGAACACGAAAAATAGAAAGGCAGACCAGGATAGGCTAGAAAAGTCAGAAATTCTGGCAGTTCCCTTTAGAGAAAAAACAATCTCAGGATGAGGGAAACCAGCAATAATTTGCTCTTCTGAGACTAAAGCAAAATTAAGGAACTTAACTTAAGATTTCTCTGAACCTCTAAGACCCTGTTAGAGTCACAAAATAATTTAATTGTTAGAATGTATGATCTTGGCGATTCTAACCTTTTCCAGCTAATACACCTGTTGGTTTCTGAGAGCAAAGCAGTAGAATGGCTAAGCAAGTTATGCTAAAAACAAACAAACAAACAAAAAACTTCTATATAGAATTTTTTTTAAATAAAAAGAAACAGACCAGAAAAAAATCAGGGTATTAGCTCACTGGCTTTACCAAACTATCCCTGAGATTTTCCCCCCAGAAAATAGACAAAAGTTGCTGGACAAAAATTCAGCAAAGTAGACAAAAACCTGATGAAATCATACTTGCTTTCTTTGAATGTTATTAGAAAAAAACTTTTAAACAATATTCACTATTATCTCCAGACAGTTTTAACAATTCTCAAAATGATCCAATGCTCAATTCGTCATTTTCGGAATGATTAGATGAGGAGCTTGTATCTGATTAAACCATATGCATTAAACTGGCTTACCACATACTGATAAACTAGTAACTCTGGCTGGTCAATTATTTAAAACTATTCAAAAGGAAGAAAAAGATAAACCTACTAAAATTATGAATTTAAAGCTCTAGCAAATAAGCAATCAAGTCAGACCTCCTCGAAGACCTTTCCAATAATGGAGGAGAGTCTGCTTTTACCGTAAAAGTCAGGGCATCTTAAGAAAGATTGTAAAAAACTGAAATGGATTTAGAAAAAAGAAAGGAAACGAGTGAGCATAGGACTGCTTCAAGGATAGCAAGAGGGCATTTTCCCCTTCTTTCTCACTTTAAGAGAAATTAAAATTACCATTAAAGGGAAACTGCTAAAACCTTTGTAGATACTGGGGCTACTTTATCTGTTCTTAACCCTACCCAATTAAGTTATCCTCTTCCTCAGAGTAAAACTGAACCAGTGGTAGCGATATCTCATCAATCAATGTCCATATTTAAGTCAGAGCCTATTCCCTTTCAGCTAGGGAATGTTATAGAACAACAAATACTTTTGCTAGTCAAATCTGCCCCAATTCACCTGATCGAGTGAGACTTTCTTGAAATCCATGATGTCTGCATATCCTTTTCTCAGAAGGGTAAAATGTATTTAGAACTAAATGAACCAGATGTTAAACCAATTGAAAAAAGGAACCATCACAAGATGAAACTAATTTCATGAACATTTGCTGCATGACTTTCCTATGAAGCTCTGGGCTCTTTACAGTACAGATGTTTGGAAGACTAGGTCAGCCACTCCTATCAAAATAACTAATGATCATACTTTTCTTCTACCTAATATTTGCCAATATTCTTTAAGACCTGATGCACTAGCTAGAATTAATCCCATAATACAAAATTACTTAAAAGGGGGGCTTATAATTCTATGTACAAGCCCCTGTAATTCTATCCCTCCAGTAAAGAAACCTAATGGAAAAAGTTGGAGATTTGTACAGAATATTAGAGCTATAGGTAAATTAGTTATTCCCAGACATCTTTTGGTCCCAAATTCACATATTCTATCACCAGCCGTTCCTGTGGACTACCAATGTTTTTCAGTAATAGATTTATGTAGTGCCTTTTTCAGAATTTCTTCAGAAAAAGACAGTCAACATCTTTTTCCTTCACCTAGGAAGGTCACCAGTTTACTTGAGCTGTAATGCCCCAGAAATATACAGAGCGTCCCATCTATTTCTCTCAGATACTAAAGGCCAATTTAAATGATGTTGATTTTCCCAGAGATTCCACTCTAATCCAATATATGGAAGATTTACTTTTATGCTCTAGGACATTATTAGACTCCCCAAAGGATACAATTTACCTATTATAATAGTTAGCTATAAAGGGACATAAGGTCTCAAGGGACAAGCTTCAATTCTGTTTACCCCAAGTAAAATACCTTGGTTGTCTTATATCTAAAGATGGGCTACTAATTAACTCTGAAAGACTCAGAGCAATCCCAGCTTTCCCTTTCCAAGAACTAAGAAGCAGCTTAGAGGATTTGTAGGGTTGACTAGATACTATAACAACTAGGTTCCAAATTTTTCATCACTGGCTCAACCTCTATATGTCTAATTAAAATCAATCAACCTGATCCAATCTAATGGAACCTTGAAGGGAAACAATCTGTAGAAACTCTAAAAAAAATTATCTAAAGCTCCTTCTTCTTTTTCATACATAAAAATAGAGGAAATGTTTTAGGAATTCTAACTCAGAAACATGGAAATCATCATAAACCTATAGGAATAAATAAATAAATAAATAAATAAATAAATAACTAAATAAATAAATAAATAAATAAAAAACACAAGAGATAGCTTTGGGCTCTTTTTGGACCCAGTGGAAAACCAGTCTTAACTATAGGAGATCAATTGCCTATACTTCAACATGTACATGAACTAACATTTTGGAGTCCTGAAAAGATAATTTCATGGAGTAAACAATATTACTTGAAACCTCCCACCGTAGCTCATAAAGTATATAGCAGATGTTCTAGCTGTCCAAAATATAACTCTGGAAAACCACTCCATGGTCCCAGGGACATTTCCAACTCCCTATAGGTTTATTTGAGGTATAACAATCGGATTTTATCCAAATGCTACCATCTCGAATAAAAATATGTGTTAGTTATGATTTGTATGTTCTCTCATTAGGTTGAGGCATTCCCTTGCAGGAGAGCAAGTGCCTCAACTGTAGGTAAATTTTTATTGGAAAAAAAAAAATTTCCAGTTGGGAAATTCCCTCTGAGTTACATAATGACCAAGGGGCTTATTTCACTGGATAATTAATGCAATCCATTTGTAACATTTGGCCAATTCTGCAGCATTTTTGTTGTGCTTATCACCCCTAGTCCTCTGGATTGGTGAAATGTAAAAATGGTACAATTAAAATTTAAATGGCTAAATTTTCAAAAGCTTTTAATCTTGTCTGTCCCTACAGAACCCCTCAAACTGAGGTCCACCCATTTTGGTAAATATAGCCTTTCTCCTTATGAAATAGTCACGGGTTTTCCCATGCATCTGGATGAAGGGGTATATAAACCAACCTTATTAAGAGACATTCTGAATTATTGTCAAGCACTTATTAACCAGTTTAAAGAAATTGATAAATTAATAACTGATTCATTTCATGGTGCTCTCCTAGAAGGTAGAGACTTCAAAGACTGTGGCTTACAACCAAGAGGTTTTGTCTGTCATAAGAGATATTAAATAAAAGACTCTCCCCAACCTTGTTGGAAGGGCCTCTATCATGTGTTATTAACTAATCCATGTGCAACTAAACTTAAAGGAATTAAATCATGGATTCACATTTCTCATCTAAAAAAGCACCAAGCCACTAATGGGTATCTACCCCTGTCTCTGACACTCACCTCTGCCTACAATAGAAATCAAATTGCCTTGAGGATGAGAAGCCATCAACATTGGAGGTAGACAGCTATCTCAAGACATCAGCAAGACCTGTATGCCTACAGAGGGGTGTTGAACTCAGAAACCAATTGTTTGATTGTCTTTACCTGTCTGCTAAAGATATTAGTCATAGTCATAATAATAGTTACACTAATTCTTTGTGTTTTTCTACTTCTTAGTTTTCATTAAAAATTGAGTTTTTAAGGTAGGTAAATTGAATTTCTCAAGATAGGTAAAAATAACTTTGCAGTGTTTCAGGATGGCCCCTGGAATATCTCAATAGATTTTTTTTTTTATATTAAATTTCATGGGAAGCATTGTAAAATAAGTGATAAAAACTTCTATGTATATGCATGGGTAAACAATGGTTATAAATTAAATGAGTAATGAGGACTATGGGAAACCCAAGATAACCAGTTGGTTCTTCTTGGCTTCCTGGCATCATTAAAATAGATTTAAGCTAGACTTAAATGAAGGAATTTATGAGCTGATATTATTGAAAGAAGATGTCTTATGATATTTTGACTAAATAAGATATATAAGATAACTTTTAATATTCTTTTTATGGCTCATGTAAATGTTACTAGGTGTCAAATACAGAAAAATGAGAGAGAAGGCAAAACTCAGATCATAATAGTGTATAGGACAGAAATGATACAGAGCATTTTCTTCACAATGAAAACCATAAGACCTAACTGCCTTCCATCCACTTGCACTTCCCTTTTTGGGAAAAAATCAGCTTCAATTCACACCCCATGATTATAGTATTGCCTCATTCCCAATGGTCAACAAGATGATGTTGATATTCAGACTTCCCACGAATGAGTGCTGTGAGACCACCCTATCTCACCAAAAGTTGGGTCATCAATGCATCCTTCAAATTGACTTGTAACTAAAAACAGAATTGTGGATGAAAAAGAGGGTCATATGAAAATTTATCTCACAGGATGATATGATCATAAATTCCTAACTGAGCAGGTCATTGTGGGTAGTTATGCCCCGGGAATATAACTTGTTTACTAAAAGTCTTTTCTTTGCCTTAAGGAAGCTTTGTCCATTGTTTCTGTGTATCCAGGTGAACACACTTTAGAAACACCCCCTTTCAGACCCTTCCTTCTAAAGCATGCAAAAGAATTCATAATCTTAACTAGTCTATAATCTAATTCTTGTCTTGCTTTCTCCCACCTTCATGTAATCTTTCTTAAATTACCTCCTCAATCGCAAATGCATTAACAAAAACCTTGCAAATTGTTATTCTCCAAAACGTTTATATCAATTTGTTAAGATCTTGCTTCCAGGCATGTCATCTGTTTGAGTCAAATAAATTTTTATAAAAAGTATCTACAGGTTTGGATGGTCTTACATTGACAACTGTTTGAAATGAGGAGACAAGGTAGAACATACTTTTTTTCCTGTGTTCTCGTTTAAGCAAACAAAATACCCAGAAAAGAGTTTGCAAAGCATTTTGCAGTTTTCAGTATGATTTGACAACCAATTTTTTCATGATCCCACTGGAATAATCCTATTTAAAAAAAAAATCTGATTTTAACATATCTCAAAGGACCATCCAAATTATTTCATAGTACTGGGATATTTCAATCATTTAAACATTACTTTGAATAAGTAGACAATTGCCTCAAACAAAGACTTGTAATAATAGAAGAGTGTAATACCAACATATTTACTACAATGTGTTTTGGTCTGTAACCAGACTCAGTTAATCAGGAACCATTGCCAGCTTTCCCTTATCCAAAAAGAATGGCATGTTAGTCTCACTACTTTATTAACATCCCTTTTAATAAAGTGGTGGCTTTCCAGCTACGCACTGGATTGTCAGAAGTTCTGTTTCTAGATACAGAAATAAGACACAAGAAGCAGTGGGTTTCACATGTAGGTTCTCTTTCCACTCTCCTCAGAGACTTTCTCTATTCCTTTATTTCTTTTCTTCAGACCACCCTGGTGGTAGCGTCCAGGACTCTGAGCCTTAGGAAACTTCTCGGGGCACCCCAACAAGGTGGCCTTAGGTGCTGCCTTCCTTCCATTCACTTGGCCTGTCCTGATTACTCAGAAAATGGCTGCTCACTGAGCCCATCTTTGGACTAACAACCAGGAAAACCTAATGAGACTGTGATGATTCTGAGAGAGGCAAGCACAAATAGTAGAGAATTAGTAGGCACGCGTGGAACCCATATGAGTAGTGATGAGTGGGATCAGATTCATGCAAGAGCAACAACAGAAATTTAGCCCATGCTTAGGCCAAGAGCAGACAGAACAGAGGTGCCCCATGGGGGCAGTGGACAGTGGCTAAAGAAAGGTATGCAAGTCCAAAGTAAGTCTGCTGGGAGAGGGGACTATAAAGGATCTACTGGGGGTGCTCCCAGTCAAACATCTCTTGGTTACTTTTGCTGTGTTTTCTACACCTTCACAGTGTACTTATTGAGCCCACACTGATACCGGGTTCCCAATGGCTGCATTAGAATTTGCTTCTTTCTAAGACAGAACTAGCTTAGTCATCCCTGGGGCCTTCCATTTGGTCTCATTGCCCTGTATTCCCAAAATGTGTTTCATAAAGCATTAGTCCAGCTATTAACCAGCCATTAATGTGAATATAATTTTCTCTCTTTTACTCTCTCTAGCTCTCTCTCACTCTCTCTCTTGCTCTCCCTCACTCAACACTCACACACACACTTAAACACACACATCCCACACTCTATGGTTAAAATGTTTGGAAAATACCACATACTCTGGAAGTCACGAAGCACATTTCTATAAAATTTTATTAAAGACTCACTAATCCCACAGCAAAGAACTTGTTCATTTAATTAAACTCCATGTTACCCCAGTTTTTTTCCACAGAAACTCTTTTAGTGGAATACCTACTCTTAGGTCATTTGTGCTGTGTGAAACACACTCTGGGAATTGCTTAAGTGATAACAATGTCCCTCATCTATTGTCTAAATCATAAGATAATCTCATGGTGTAGGTCTTAAACCAGGTAAAACAGGTGAAGACAGGCCAGTTGAGGGACTCCAGGAAACCAGAGCCCTGCAGCAGACTTACATTCATGCAGTATCAGAACCCAACAACATATTTGATATTCAACCCCAGAACCATCCTCCAGCTCCTGCATCCCCATGAAATAGATACGCTTTCACCCCAAAACTAATCTGGACACAAACAAAAGAGCCTCAAGGCTTTCCAAAGGAACCCACTTGCCCAGAAGTATTGATGAATGATACAATATATGACTGGCCTAAGGTTTCACAGAGAAGCCAGAGAAAGAGAGTTTGCATGCTCCACTCAAAACCCAATATCTGTGAATTTCCCATATCAACATGGAAATGGTTCTTCTCTCCCTTTTCTTACCCCAGAGTTGCCCTATATCAACATCTCTTTTCCATTTGTCACAGAGCAATTCATATCTGCTCTAGCTACTGTGCCCAAATGTGTATACTAAAACTTATCTCAGTGTTTAACAGATTAATATACCTTCTCATCACTCATCCCCATTCTTAGAAGTCTATTTAGAGACAATTCTTTCTCCTTGAGCATGTCCTTGGGGGACTCCCTCAACCTACTGAAATATTTCTTTCAAACAAATGCAATGCTCTCCCTAAAGGACATTATGGTTAGATTTTCTCCATTGCATTAGCATCTAGAAGTAGATTCTGCCAGGCCTCCAGAAGGTGCCATGTTACAATGCCTTATACACAATGGGATTTAGGTTCTACTTAGTAAGGCCTTCTGATTTTCTTTCTGTACCTGTTCTCCTCTCCTTATGGAGTACTAGAATTGTAGGGTTGAGTACATGGTCACCTACCTAAAAGGCTACTTATCCAAACCCCCATGTTACTAAATAATGTCACATGACAGAGTTCTAGCCAGTGAGATGCGAGGAGAAGCAATATTTACAAGGGTCAGCCTGTCTTCTTATAGGCAAGAGAGGTACTTCCCATTCTCCTTTTTTCTTGCCCCATGACCACTTGAGTGAGATAGGTTGGAAGAGCCTATAGCACCATCTTTGATTCCAAATGGAGGTTGTGTGTAAGGATGGAAGACCAATAAAGTAGAAGATGTCTGGGTCCCCTGATGATGAGGTAACTGTTAGACCCACCTACATCTCCTATCCAGACTTTTACAGAAGCGAGAAGTAGGCTTTTATCTGTTTAACTAACTAGAATGTAGGGTCTCTCTATTACAGTAGCTAACCAACTGTTTTTCTTTTTCTTTCTTTTCTTCCTTTCTTTGCTTTCTTTATTTCTATCCTCAAATTCCATTCAACTACCATTCTTTGATCACTTACTCAATGATAGGTGCTAGGACCACAATACTATGACTCGGTCCCTACCTACAAAGAGCTTGTGGTCTGATCAAGAATAATCAGCTATTTCAATGTAATATAATAAAGATGATGCCAGAGTCATGGACACACAGCTATGGGAACACAAGAGAGGAAACCCAGGAGGCAGGACTGAGCCTTGGAGCACAGAAGGCCTGTACTGCCTCTGAAAGATAAGCAGGACTCAGCCAAAGAAATGTAGGAGTGAGTAAGGATAGCATCTGGGGAAAATATGCAGTGTAAGCAAAAACTCAGAGAAGTGAAAAAGCATAGAGCACACAGGGAAGGGCAAAAAGCTTGGTGCTACAACCACACAGAGGCAAGAGGAGAGGAGGCTGGATGAGATAGGCACAGCCAAGTCAGGAGGCTTCCCACATTATGCCCGGAAGCTTATCTTGTACTCTGAAGGATCCATGAAAGTTCACCCCTTAAAATCTCTTCTGAAAAATAAGCTGTCCCACCAAACTATAAAACAATTAAGCAGCAAATGCCAATTGAGATCCCCTGAAATACTCTCATTTAAAAAATTAAGAAACTCTAGCCTTCAGAGGTAACTATGACCCAAGGTCGCAAACTAGGAGACAGCTAGTACTACAGCCCCAAGGCCCTTTCCCAGCACAAGGCACTTCCACTACACTCGCTGCCTTCTCTAACTTCAGCAAGTCTCTGAGTGATTACAACTGAAAACTACCCTGCCAAGAACATTCTACTGACCCCACTGCTCAGTAACACACAGGGTTTGCCACCCATTTCAGACTTTTCCACTGAAGCTACACAAAGAATGTTTCTCCTTTACTCTTAACATTCTGACAGTTGTTTCAAAGTATATATCTACTTTAGTCCAATGGGTATTTGTATTGCAATTAACTGAGAATGCAATGTTGCTGCAGTGTAATGCAAATGAACTCAAATAACCTCCAAATGACATTATAGTGGGGAAAAAAAAGGATCAAGTACAGGTTAAACTTTCTTCTGGTAATGCATTCATCAGAGGAATATCTGAAAAAGAAGATAAAGACCTTTTAGATATTTTAAATATCAAAAAACTATTGCTATTTATTCACTGGTTCACAAATAATTAACAGATCATCTATTATATGTCAAGTGGTGAGTTAGGTACTGCCAAAAGGGGAGATGAAGGGAAAACAAAGATAAATGAGACTCGACCCATATATTTGAGGAGGAATATATGGAGAAATAATCCATCTAGGAAGACTGAAATGAGCTATACATGACTGGCAACAAATCTGGCACAAGTGACTTTATTCAGAGTAAGACATAGAGAGATGGCAGAAACTGAAGACACAGAGAAAACAAGCGAACAATTGATAGAAAAGTTATGGAAGAAGCACCAAAATGTAACCCACTTAGAGAAGCTAGAAACCCAGGCCCTCCCAAACATGCATTCTACGAAGAGAAAGGCCTGGTAGTTGCAACTAAGCTGAAAGCCGTTTGTCCTCTTTGATTCAGTTCCCCTCATTTTCTGAGTAAGAATACTATAATCTGCAAAGTACTATGCAAATGTCAGTTCTTTTGCAATTTGGGAAATGCTATAATTTTTTAAAAAATTATTTTAATGTTTTTGCTTCCAAGAAAAAAAATTCAACATATCAGTCAAGCCTATGATGAAAATTATGCTCTCCTGATGTGTGCCCAGTGTGTGGGGCACCCAAGGGGTTTCCTAACACATGAGCCTAACACATGAGATATCAACCACTGGGTAAAATACAGGAATTGAGCAAATGCCTCCCGATGAAAAAGAAAGTTTTTCATTTGCATCAGCCTCTACTAAAAGAGACTCCCAATGGAGAAGTCTGCCTATTTTATTCGCTTTTGTTACTCAAACACCTAAAACATTGATAGGAACATAGTAGATATTGAGCAACTATTTGTTAAGGGGATGGATAGATGGATGGATGAATGAATGAATGGCAGTGATTCCAAACTTCTTATTCAACTGGCACTCTCACACACATATTTTGTAGTCTACATATTGACCTCCAGGCATATTGAATTTTGAAGTTTGGCCTTTGTACAATTAGTACATTTTAATTTATCTCATTTGAGGAGACCAACCTAAAGAAAACTTGTAACCATGGTTCAATAAGCCTGTAAGGATATTCTTAAGGTGACTGATATAAGAAGGCTAGAATGTCCTAAGCAGATTTATGAATCTTGTTGCAATATTTTTTCTATAAAGCTCCTGTCAACATTTTGCTTGTGGAAATATGCAATCTATTTTTTTAATATGAGAGAAAAAAATCTACAACTGATTTTCTTTTTCCAGAAGATTAGCAAATTTCTAGTTTTCAACCTCATTCTTTTCTGCAGCTAAAAGATTTTTGGAGCTTCTGACCAAGCAACCATCTACATCTTCAGTTCTCAGTTTTTGAGCATTAATGTTTACTACAACACTTTATGTTTTTGAAAGAGATTGTAAAAATAGACATCTGCTACTCAACAGGTGAAGCTATAATGAAGCTTATCACATGTTGTTGACACACATGGTAGATAACTGGCTAGCTGGTGTCATAAGTGAGTAGTAAGTGCCAAGAAAGGGAGGTTCCCTCACTGACTCCCAACACCAGCAATCAGACTCATATGGCCTTAGGACTAAATTATGAAAATACTTGACTGAGGAGTCAAAATACCCATGGGGAAAAAATAATTCATGTTTCTGTTCCCTAGAGTTTTCTATTCTGCAAACTTCTTTGGATCCAGAAACTAAAAGTCCCCTGGTTTAGTTTCCAATTTTGTAAACAGCCCATGATTTGGATTTAGAAGGCTTTATTTAGATCCAAACCTGTGATGCATCTGCTATATAGTTTTCTATATGTCACTTCTCTGGACTTTACTTTCCTTATCCAAAACTAGAAGATTAATTGGTTTACTGATGTGGTATGTATGTTTTGTATACACAGACTCGTCATATTCATAAACTCTTCCTTTCCTGACTCTTTACCTCCTCAAGTTCTGATCTTCTAGAGGAGATTATATTAGGGAGTGGAAAAGAGCCAGAAACAGAGGAAAGTGGGCAGACTCTCTGAACGGGGGAGGGCAGAAAAACTTCAGGCCCTGAAATGGTGAGCCCTGGAAGTGGCAAGGCCTTGAAGGAACACACAGGATGGTGCACCTAGGGAGGTGGGACTGCTAATATTAGGGACCTGAAGTGAGAATTTCTGAGCCCACACATGGTGCAGAAGCAACAAAACCACAGTCCTTCAGAAGACAGGGCAAAAGGGGTCAGTGAGCATTTCAGCAACCACTATGGAAGCTAAAGCCTGGAGAAAACTCCCCAAAGGCTTGGTCTGCATGAGACTCTGGATATCTTAGGACCTTCCCTTGAGTCCTGGAGGGGAATCCCAGTAATGACTGAGAAAGAATTACCAGTCACATGATAGAATAGGAAACAGAGTGAAATCAAATATGATGGAAGAGGGACTTATTGAAAGAAAACAATGGAGTGGCCACTTTGTGAGTGGAATTGTTTGTAGAGAAGTGCCTGTAGTATATAACTGATGGATCAACAGAAAGATCTCTGGGGCCTATTGAGAGATATTTAGGTGGAAGCAGGATGCAAAATGTAAAATGTCATGCAAATATCTGCACTATTTGACATGAAACCAGATTGACAGATGCAGGTTTTTAATTTTTTGTGCTCAGCAGTCTCTGTCATAGTGAAGAGGGAATTAACCTTCCCAAGGACATAATTTTTTCCATTTTTCTCCTGGATAGTTTTAAAATAAAACACATTTTAAAATAGAATAGGAAAGTCTGAGGTAGCTTAACATTTTGAGATTAAATTGTCTCTACTCAAGGGAAAAAAATGTCAAACAAAAATCAAGCAAAGTATTAAGGCTTTAATTCAAAGGAGCAAAAACTTTCTGTTTTGCATTACAGGAAGATGCTCTTAGAAAGAAAATTGGCTTCAGCCTGTAGAGTATCACTGCTTGCCGGACTAACTTATGAGAACAGATAGAGTTTATGGGCATTTGTCATCTTACAAGCAAATCTATCTACTAAAAATAATGCCAATGACTGCTTGCATTTGAAATGTTTTTATTTGAGTGGTGGGTGAAAGGAGTGGTTGGATGGAGTGTGTGTGTGTGTGTGTGTGTGTGTGTGTGTGTGTGTGTGTGTATTATACTAATGTGTTCTTTTGTAGATACACTTTAGTTCATTTTAAAAGTATATAGATCATTGGAGACTGTTTAGACTTAGAAAACTCCCACAATGGGCTCTGTCCAAGGGGCTGGGGTCTGGAATGGTCAATTGAAACATGCAATAGTCCCTCCCCACACACGGACCTCCTCCACGCAAGACTTTAATGGTCTGGGGCAGATTCTTTTGTTGCTCTGTCTCAAAAAATGTACAAGATATCTTACAGATGAGAGATTTACAGCAGTTAAAACAAGTGATTGCACCTGGCAAGGAGCCCATACGCCACATTTGCCACAAATGATCTACATGTGACTCACCTTTCTTATTCTTCAAAGAGCACATACTTAAAAATGCCTTCCCAGAAAGTGGAAAAGAGCAAAGCCATGTGGCCCCCAACATCCTAAAAGGTAGCTCACTGACAAAGGCAGAGACAAAGCCTGGCCTTCAATTCAAACTTCCCTCTACCAGTACTAACTTTGAAATGTTCTGATGTAAAATCTACGTTTCTCTAACTGCTCTATTTTATAAATCTCCTTCCCAGGTGGGCATACAATTTGACCTCAAAATCAGAAAGCAGATGTTCTCAGTCAGAAAACAAGAACCAAGATGTGTCAATACACTTAGTCCATTTTCTATTTGAAATAGAGCTCTCTCTTTCTTGTTGGATAGTAGCAAGTTATCCAGTAGCTTTTGGAAAATGGGAAGGCCACAAGAGCAAATTAGAGAATTAATGAAAGGAAAAGGATGACTAATATCTTTCTGTAGGATCTTCACTGAAGCTAAGAAAAGGTAAGGATGAAAGGAGCTCCTCAGCCTCCAATACAGAATGTTTCCAGACTAACAGTCATAGATATGCTTGGTTTTGGGGTTGTGGGGAGAGCAGAAGGCAAGACCTCTTTTATGCATATTGCTCATGTTATGAGAAAAATAATTCAAAATTAAGTAGACAGAACTTAACTAATTCACTTTCCAACTTCTTTTCAACTTCTCTTGTCTTCCTAACCTGGTGGTACAGGGATGGGGCCTTAAGCATAATCACTTTTAATAAAAATATAAATTATGTAAACTGACAAACAGTAGCCTGGCTTTTGTTTGTTCCTCTGAATGAAATCAGACTCAGAGGGTACCAGTTAGTTTTGCTGCATTACAAACTACTAAAATTTAGTGGGTTTCAGCAATCATATCAGCTAGCCTAAGCTGGCAATTCTACTGACCTGGGCCGGGCTCATTTGAGTACTTGAAGTCTGAGAGGTCAGCTCAGGCTGGCAGTGGGCAAGTTAGCCTGTACTTTTGCACAGAGATCTTAGGTGGGCACCAAGGAAGTGTGTAAAACCTCTTAAAGCCCAGGCTGAGAACTGGTACGAAGTCACTTCTGGCACATTTCATTGGCTAGAGCAAATCAACAAAGTCAACCATAGTCAATAGTCTTCAGCTCCCAAGCTACAAAGTCATAATGCAAAGGGATATATCTACAAGGATGGGAATAATTTCTGACAATTTTTGCAACTACCGCAAGAATGGGAAAAACTATCTGTATTAATCTATTCAGGATACCATAACAAAATAACATAAACTGGATGACTTAAACAACAGAAATTTATCTTCTAACAATTCTATAGGCTGGAAATCCAAGATCAAGATATCGACAGAGATGTTTTCTTCAGAGTCCTCGCTCCTTAGCTTGTAGATGGCTGTCTTCTCTCTGTGTCTTCACATGGTCTTTCCTTTGTGCGCACAAATCCCTTGTGTTTCTCTGTGTCCCAATCTCCTTTTTCTTATAAGGACAGCAGTTAGACTGGATCAGGGCTGATTAACTCATTTTAAATTCATTATCTCTTTAAAAGTTCTATCTCTAAATACAATCACATTCTGAGGTATTAAAGCTTAGGACTTTAATATACGAATTTTGAGGGAACACAATTCAGCCTGTACCACCACAGAAATCCAAAACAATAAAAGATAGTACATTGGTGATGGGAGATAAAGTGAAATTTACAGCAAAGGATAGAAGTCATTCTAGCACTGTGTTTATCACCTGCAACTTGGACACTTTGGATACATTGGTTTGCCAGTTTTTGGATGCAGTTTTCTGCATCCTAAATCCCCGCAAACTTTTAGTTTGTCAGCTGCTAAAATGTATATCTATTTAATTTCACCCCTTTTTTGTGCTAATGTAATCTATTTCTTCTGAAAATAACATTTACCAAAGCAAAATTTAAATAAGAGGACACTGAGGAATCTCAGAATGTTTATATCTTGTATATCTTTGAGAAATCAGTAAAGCCCAAGCATGTGGTGAATGTCCACTATGGTCAAGGGAAATGCTCAGATAATGTGGGGATTTAAACAGTAAAGAGATAGACTTTCCCAACCTTTAGAGCACATATGAGCTAGATGAGCAGTCATGGGGCCCCTAGTATAATGGAGATTCCTAGGTAGGAAATCACAGAAGATGTTTCTTCTTTCATGATAAATTATATCTTCATGGCTAAAGATCGAAATGAACTAGGAATGAGAAAGCTTTGATCAGTTCTAAGAATTAATTCATTTTTATTTCATAAGATATTCTCCAAGTGCCTTTCATAACCTCTGCATGTGTCCTTTGCCCCTTTGAGTGTTGAGTTCAGAGTGCCCCTTCTTGGTAAGTACATTCATGACAGTCACAGGAGGGGAATCTAATACACTTCTTTACCTTTGAGTCTCAATAAAAAATCTGCTGCTCTAAAAAATAAGCCTGTACATTTCCAAAGAAAAATACAATAAGAGCACAAGAGATCCCAGTGTTTGTCCAAAATATGTTTTTCCATTTTTATGGCAATACCAGACTCATTTGATCAGCATGGGAGAGCTGACTCTGACTCACATACCTACCTCTCTCATCTCTGTTTGGAAGTGCTTCCAGGAATTCGGCCAATTATCTTAAGTGAGTGCCTTGCTCCTGGAAATGAGTGCCAATAATGGAGAAAAAAATAGTCTATACCACTTATCATAATAAATGTTGAAATAAAATTAATGTTTTTTTTTTCTCTCAGCAGAACTGTTTACATTTCACCATATGACTCAATATATGTTCAGAGATGTGAAAATACATAGAA